>NC_067400.1:371788863-372088863 GCF_016432865.1 Antechinus flavipes | reverse complement strand
GCCTTAGGGCAGTGAAATTTTTGTTAGCCTCTGGGAGTGTATAATTTAAATAAGAGTTAGACTTAACAATGAGATGCTATAACACCAAGTTTAGAGAGGTATGTGATAGATATGTTTATTGTTATGTTAAATGTTTATTGACTCTCTGACTAGATATGAAAACCTGGAGTGGTTTTTTTTTTTTTTTTTTTTTTTTTTTTTAATTTCCCCAAAAAGAGCCAAGGAGCCAAGCTGAGTTAATAAATGTTGATTGATTGGTTGATTAATGGGAAGATGTGGAAAAGAAGTGAGGTATAACTCTATCCATATGTAGAGTTAAATGTTTTTCAAAAAAAATTCTAAGATGTTACAATTTCATTTACATACTTTAAAACAAGAGAAATTGTAGTTTTGATTGAAGAGAAAAACAAACAAAAATTTAACCTTCTCCAACTGAGATTTCTTCTGATTAGGAATTTCAGATCGAAATCATTTTAGAATAACATTTTAATTTCATGTTCTGTTTGATTTAATAATTACTTTCTATTTGTTTTAAGTTTTTTCTTACATATTCAATAGAACTTTTTAAAGAAGTGCTTAGGAATTCTGATTAATTTCTAAAGCTTTCCTCTTTTAACCAGTGTAAAATTTTGTGGAAATACTTAATTTCTTTTTTTAAATTTATAGAAAAAAGACAGACTACTTTAATGTTTCTTTAGAAAAAAATCCAGTTGCTTTATTTGTATTGCTTTGTACTAACCCTACTTAATATCTACTAAAGTTCATAATTTGTATTGAGATTGGCTAACTTCTTTTTGTTTGTCATTGGAATAGGTATAGGAAAATAATAAGTAAAGCTATAGAGACTTTTAGGGTATTTACTTTCTATTTGGGAAGACGCAAGGTAGAGAAGAAAAGTAATTGACAATTAGGGAGAGCAGGAAAATTAGTGCTTGAATGAAGAGAATACTTCTGTGAGATATAGATAGATGAGGAAGGAGAATATTTAGGGCTGGAAGGACAGCAAGCTGTACCATTGCACAGAATTGAGAAATAGAGTGGCTTGTATGAAGAACAGAGATGAAGTCTGATCAGCTGTGTTATAGAGCATTAGAAGACTGGGGTTGGGCAGAGAGGGCAATAATGTATCTAAAAGGATGTGTTTAGCCCTGTTTGTGAAGGATTTTAAATAATAAGAGAAATTGCAATTTTATTCTAAAGACTTTAGAGTACTACTGAAATTTATTGACATGGCCAGATTTGCACTTAAGAAAAATCATTTTGTCAACACTAGCAAGACTGGACTGTTGTGGAAGAGACTTGAATCAAAGAGACTAATTAGGAGGCATTTGTAATACTGTAGGTGACAGGTAATAAGGTTCTAGAGTAATTTGGTGTTTGTGTCTGTTGAAAAGAGGATAGATGTGACAGATGTTAGGAACGTAAACAGAGCAAGATTAAGCAACAGTTTGAATATGTATATTTGGGAAGAAAAGTTTACAAACCTGTAAGACTAGAAAATCGGTCTTGCCCTTGACAGAAATAGTGATAAAAATAGGTTTGGAAGGAGGTAGAAAGATGAGTTTTATAGGGAAATATGAAGTTACTTTCCTTATCAAATTATAGATTGGTGGAAGACATTTTTAAAAATCCATATATGTGTGTGTATGTGTATATGTACGTACACATACACACACAACACACACACACACACACACACACACACACACACACATATATATATATATGTATAGGTCTTGCCAAATACTTATTAAAATGCTTCTCAGATATGTTTCCTTATTGAGAATATAGTCTCATAGGTTCATAGTTCTAGACTTGGAAGAGATTTTTGGAGGTAATTAGACCATCTCATTCATTTTACAGATGAAGAAATGGAGATGCAGGGATTCAAAATATTGCTAATAAGCCTTTATATTGTTTGGATAAAGTTATTATAATAGATGAAATATTATTTCATCAATTTAACCTTATTCAGGGCTTAAATTTTTTTGGTTGCCTGGAAGATGTCATTTATAGCATAATAATACATTTATGAGAGCTGAAAAGAGTCTTAGAAATGTTCTAGACTAACCCCTTCCTTTGAGAGATTTGATCATTGAAACTCACAGAGGTTGAATGACATGACCAGAGTCATAAAGTTAATGTGAGAACCAAAATGTCAATCCAGTTATTCAGATTTAAACCTAATATTCTTTTCACAGTGTATCTCCTATACTCACATTTATGAACACTTCCATTTGATGCATGTGAAGTCAAAGTAGATTCTACTCATGCACAACCTTCTATATAAGGCCTTTATTGGTCACTCTTTCCAGATGATCTCCCTTCCTTCCTTATTTATTCTGAACAATATATATGTATGTATTTATGTACAGGTGTTGTCTTTCTTGAGTAGGGGTTCTTATTAATTTTAGTTTTTGTATTCCCTGTGCCTAGAATGATGATATCCTAGTAGGTGTTTATCAATAAGTTATTGATGGATTGATTAGTCTTGTTCAGTAGGCTACTTGATATTATGCCATTAATTCCGATCTTCAGGGATGGGAGTAGAAGAGAGAGGAAAGATGACAATAAATAACAGTAGGATACAGCTGGGACATGTTCTACTTTGTAACCACTAGTAGAATCTTATAAATACCTTGAAAACAGCTTGCCTTCTCATGGCAAAATTGCTGGACTAAGGAAGACTTAGCTAATACCAGAGTAGAGAGAGCTCCTCCCCCTCCTCTACCTTTTTCTCCCCTTCCCCTTTTCCTCTCCTTTCTCCTCCTACCCTTCTTTCTCCTCCTCCTCATTTCTTAGGATTGGGAGCTATATTTAATTCTTCCCTACCTATTTATTATGTCATTGCTTTTTGTTTTTTAAACTAGGACAGTTAACTTTTTTGTCTCATGTAGTTTTCATTTATGATTTCTTGAAATATATTTCTGGAAAATCAGGGCTTGATAAAGTCCATTAGAATTTACTTGACTACTATGCCTTTAAACCCAAATCCCCCTGGTTCTCTTACTGATAGACTCCAGTTGAAGTCATTGTTTGGGTTTTGATGGCTTAGAGTAAGCCTAAATAATAATTGTTCTTTTCTGGCCAGAAATCCTGAGAGTCTTCCATTCTCAGATTGATTTTTTTTTTTTTTTTGAGGAGGCAAACTAGGCCATCTTTAGCTTCATTTCTTACCTTAAATTTCTGAATTACTAAGTGGGTGTTACCTTAGATAACTTGAGACTGGGAAAGACCTTAATTTTAAAAGGCCAGACTCTGAAGGAAAGAATGGACTGAAGATTTTGCACAGCTTTGCCTCACTTAAATCCAGTTCACCTTCAAGCCAAGAAATCACTCTTCCTATGTCACTGTTCCTTTTTGAGAAGGACAAACAACAACAGTAGATAAACAGCCTCCTTCGATTTCTCACAGTTCTGAGACCCTTAGAGTCTGACTGATGTCTTTCCCTTTTTATTTAAAATGGACTGTACAGAATCCTCCTGATTCTTGGGAGAAATCCTTACTTTCCTTTCAGCTTTAGTATACTCTGTCTTATTAACCTTTAAGGTCCTTAGCCATTTTTTTTGTTTGTTTTAAATGTTGATTTTGCTGTTTGAAGAAGCCTATTGACCTCTTCAGAATAAAGTTTTTAAATACATAAAACACATAGGATTGCAAAGAAAACCAGTTACATTGAGATATGGTTAAAAATATATGTATGTATGTGTGTGTGTGTGTGTGTACACACACACACACACACACACACACACACATATATATATATATATATATAATATAGACCCCAGTTAAAAAACTCTTTATATCTTTTGACACTGTATTGGCTGTATTCTGTCCAACCCTGGTTCCTGTCCTCTTCTCATATGATAGCTCTTTCTGATAAGGAAAAGAACTTCTTTTCTTTTTTACTATCTCTGCTCTGGCCATCTGTCCTCTGTTTAGGTATTTTGGTTTTACTGCTCAATTTTCGGGGTTAAGAGCTTACCCAATTATGTGGTGTATATAGTCAGTCTCAACCTCCATTCTTTAGTTTAAAATATAATAACCATTCACAGCATCTGTCAGACTGATCTTTACTCTTTGTACATGATCCTCCAGGTCACTGCTAAGATCCACTGAACCCAGAAACTAAATGAGCTTCAGGATATGGGAATCTGCTGGACCAACGGAAACCAGCTGTTCATGACCTTATCCTCTATATTCATTGATTTACCATTTACTTTTTCAATGTTTTGTATAACATAATAATTACTCATATATTTCATTTTGTTTATTCAGACTTTATACATCATCCTAGTAGCTGTCATTTATGTAATACTTAAAGGTTTGTAAAGCATTTTACATATATTATTAATTCAAACCCCATCATAACTGTCTTTAGGGAGGTGCTCCAAGTATAAGAAAACTAAAGGCCAAGGTTTCTTTTTGTGGATGATGAATCAAATTCCAAAGGATTTAAAAGACTTGTCCATGGACTTATAAATAGTAAGTGTCAGAGGTGGGATCCAAACTCAAGTCTTCCTCTCATACATAATCTTAGAGTTAATATTCTGAGATTGAACTGCTCTCATTATCATTGCAGCTATTTCTCAGACATTAAGTAATAGAAAAAAAAATTTTTTAATCTTTGTGACACTGTAGAATTTTATAATGTACTTCTAGGTAGAGATTTTTGTTTTATATGAAGTCTTAAAAAAGATAAGTCTAAGATTTTAAAATACATATAAGCACTGATTAGCAAAAGTATTAACATTATAATTTAATGCATATCTGTTAGATGTGATTTCATACATTCCTTCTCAAACCATTTACTGCCACCCCAACTGCTATTTCTTTTTTAGCATCATCTTTAAGAAGTTAGAGTGCATTTCTTCCTGAATACCAAGCAGTTTCATGTTCTATCAAATGCTTTGTAAGTCCTTATAGTGAATTTCTTCAAGAGGCAATACATTAGGCAAAAAGCAGCAGTAGAGATACCTGTAGAGATCAGCATACGTGCCCTCCAGCAAAAGACAATAATTAGTTGCTCTTATTCCCTGGAAAACTGTCCCAATTGTTGAGGTATATGAAACACAAAGATCACTGTAATGCTGACTTGAGCCCCACACAGTTGGAGTTGTTTATGCCCATTCAATTTTTAATGTACCCATAAGATGTTTTGATAGGGTCACTAAGCCCAGTGAGATTTGCATGCTTGATCAAATCTCTGACAACTTAAATATAGAGATAAGCATGAACCTATTGAATACTTTGAGTATTAACTTTTAGGCCAATGTTAGTGGAAAATATTAATGTAAGACTTAAAGAATTTTCAAGATTCTTTAGTTTAGGGTAGACTACTTTGGTCCTTAAAACATGTATGACCTCAGGCTACCTAAGCAAATAATATAGATACTTTATTTTGCATAGATAGTTGACATTTCTGTACTGAATATTTACAAGATGATTTTATATTTCATACATATTGGAATTATTAGCATATTCAAAATGAGGTGATAGATCATTACACCTTAATAAGATAAAATATAGTTAAATATAGAATTTAGCTTATGGTAGATCTTCCTTGGAGTTCATTCCAACAGAACTTATTCAAAATGCCAAAAAGGATTTTATTTTTATAATGTTTTATTTGTAACATAATATATGGTAGGAATCCCTGAGAATAGCATGTCAAATTCTAGAGCATTTAAAGAAGATATTGATAATCTCATGTAAGAAACAATGTCATTTCTGTACTTCTATTTATAATATCTTAATATTCCAAGAAAATGAACAAGGTAAGTACACCATTTCCTCCAAGAAGAACATCTGTAATATCTTAATCATTCAAGTATGTCATGATTGGTATATATATTTCATAAAGTGTTTCTCCAAGGTAATCTATCCATCACTGAAGGGAGTGTCAGATTGTAGTAGAACTGAAGATTTGTTATTCCAGTTGGGCCGTTGCTGACTGAGTCAGAATCTGTAGATGCTAATTAAAAGAGTTAACCAGCATGCTTCAGTTTTTTTCTGATTCATCTAATATGTAGGCAGTGTCTTTTATTTGAGTTCTAAGTATAATTATTTATTATTTCTTTAGTGAACAATGGAATGAATGATGTGATGTTACTAAGCTTACAAGATTACATCTAGATTTTATACTTCACTGGAGTCTTTAGTCATATCTAAACTCCAACACAGAGGGAAATGTGGATGTTGCATTTAAAAAAGGAGGAATTACTTAGAACAGGCTGATGATTATATGATGCTGGTACAGCTGAAGTACTGTAATATGGGGGGTTTTTTTATTAGCTTATACTTCATTAACTTTCAACAGCTTCACAAAAGTCATTCCTGAGAATGGATCTGTCTATACTGGCCATCAAGTTCCATATATAATAATATCATGGTAATGTTGCATGCAGTGAGAAGGGAGTTTGTTTTTTGTAAAAAATAAGAGTGATAGGAACATTGATGGCCTGAAGAACCATATTAAGGTAGTGGGTCATGTTTTTAATTTTTATTATTAAAATTTTTTACTTATTCCCACCCAAGTTTTTTAGTCTTTTCTTACTTTTCCTTCCTGGATTAAGTTAACCAAGGGTAGATGCTTATTGACCTAAAGGGAAGACACAAATGATGTGATTGGAAGAGATGGGAATTTGAATTCTGATTCCTGTTTGTTCCAGGAAAACAAAAGTACTTGTGTAATTTTTGGCTAATCAAAACCCTAGCTCTCAGTTTCCTTATTTATAAGGTAAGGGAGGGGATTGGAGGAGAAGATTATACCCTGTATTTGTATCTCACATCTGTTCTCTCCTTAGCTTTTTTGGATGGATGAGCTGTTAAGGATTAATTTCTTTCTATTTTCCTAATTATTTCTACTGTTCAAGTAACAAGTTCTTATATTTATTCTTTTCTAATTTGGGATTCCCCAGCATTCTGTGTTTTATCAAGCTTAGATTTAATTTACTCTATTTTAAAGTATTCAGAGAAATGTGTAAGGGAGGGATATGTGTATGTGTATGTGTGATGTTTTAGTACTCATCTCAATGATCATTTCTGTTGATTTATCTGCTTGTGTTCTAGGTTTTTAATTGAATTTTCTTTGTCTTATCACCTTTGGTAGTTTTAGTATTCCAGGTATATGCTACTCCAAAAGTCAGTGCAGTTTAACACTTAAGTGGAAAAAACCCTTAAAATTATTAACTTGAGATTACTTGTGTGTGTATGTACATAAGTAATATATAAGTATATATATATACATATATATATATAAAAGTATTTATATATATATCACATATACATAAATTTCTATATATCTTTATGTACATATAGCTATATTTATATGTATATGTCTGTGTATGTATGTATACACATCATCCCCTGTTCTTCACCTTCTGATAATTCTCTAGTTTGTTGGAGAATATACTTTGGGAGCTAGAATGCACAGGAGCCTCAACCTTTTCCCACAGTAAGGAATTTACTTTTCACTCACCTAGTTCTGTTCTGAATAACTTTTAGGAATAAGATAGCTTCAGCTAGATTTCAATTTCTTTTCCAGAGTAGCCACATACTCATCCCCTTATCTCTAACCTAGTTTCTACTCCAAGCAAAAGGAAGAATGATTTATTTTCTTACCCCTCTAATTTCCCTTCATAGTATTCCTCCACATGCTGGTCAGAGCTTGTTACATTGTGGAAAGGAAGAGAGTAGGAATAAAGTATAAATGACCCTTTTTTAGTTCCCCAAATAAGTCTATGGGTCAATTTGTGCTGTCTGCTGAAATGTGGAAGGAATAGGGGGCATTGCTGTGTGAGCATTGTAAAGCTTAAGATTCTCCAGTGTTAATTGTTAAAGTTGTCTTGTTTGCTTCTTGATTTCTTGTCTTGTAGATTTAACTGTAATTGTTGTACCTTTAGTACATAATTCATCTTTTAGGTTTTGAAAGTTAGTTGAGAGTAGAGAAAATTGTTTAGGCTGCCCAGCTCAATGGTCACTTGATCCAAATGTCTCCTACCTCCATAATCTAAAAGCTTCTTACTTGCCTTCAACACAGAGTTGACATTCACAAGAAAACAATTAAAATATATTTCATTTTGTTTCATCTAAATACCAAGCTATATAAAAACCAAGAAGCATTTATTGATCACCTGTCATCCACTCAATGTGTTTAGTACTTGGTTTGTTCGTGAAAAGACAAGAGAGTGTTACAGATATAAAAACCCTTATCCTTATGGAGCACACTGGGAGTGTGTGTGTGTGTGTGTGTGTGTGTGTGTGTGTGTGAGACTAGAAATGGTAAAACAGTACATAAACAGTAAAGTGATTAATGGGGCAGCTAGCTGGCCTGGTGGTTTGAGTGCCAAGTCTAAAGTCAGGAAGGCTCTTCTTTTTGAGTTCAAATCTGGCCTCAGGCACTTTCCAGTTTTGTCATCCTGGGCAAGTATTAACCCTGTTTGCCTCATTTCCTTGTCTGTCAAATGAACTGGCAAAGGAAATGGTAAACCTTCAGTGTCTTTGTCAAGAAAACGCCCAAAATAGAGGTCATGAAGATTCAGACATGATTGAAACTACTGAACAACAAGAAAAAGTTGATAGACATTTATATGGTGTTTTAAGATTTGCAAAGCACTTTATATTTTAAAATAACTTTTCATATGGAAACCACTTGAAGCCACCTGCAAAATTATTTCATTACTAATATAACATTCTATCTTTATATGACACTGTATTATTTTTAAATGGCTCTGATATATGTTATTTCATTTAATTCTTTTTAACAGTTTTATCAGGTAGACCAAATAGATAATATCCTTATTTAGAGATGAGGAAGTACATGGTGGAACTCATATTAAAACCTTAGTTCTTTTTACTTCTGGCACCATGCTTGTTATATTATATCATATATTCTTCAGTAGAATATTAACTCTTTGAGGGAAAAGACTTATCTCACTTTTGTTTTTGTCTCCTCAGTGCCTAGCACATTGTAGAAATTTAGTTCATGTAGATTGAATAATTGTTTGCACAGTTGCATGTAAAATAAAAATATTCCTGCAGACTAATATTAAGTTTCAGAAATGTAGCTCATGAAAAATACTTTGGCTTTAAGACAAAAAAAAAAAAAAAATACCACTCAACTGTTATGACACAGTCTCCTTGAATTATCCTATCTCAGTTATTCTGCCCCAATCCCCAGGTTGCAACACCACCCTTCCCTCTTAATTATCAGGATGTTTGATAAGGAGAAAGATCTTCTATCTTAGACATCATGACCCCAGAGCCCCCACCCTGTCAGAACCAGATTGATTCCCTCTCTCAGTGCTCTGATTCTGTTCCTGCCTCTGTCTACCCTCTGGTAGCTTGGAGCCACTTGTGTATATACTTCATGGGAAACACACATTAGCTGCTGGATGCTTTGGACATCAGTCCTGGGGGCAGCATGCCCCCAGCACAATCTCTCTCTTTTAAATAAAATATTATAACTCTCTAATCTCTATCTTGCCTCAATTTCTCCAGCATTATATAAGTTTCTTAAACGAACAAAAAAGCAAAAATAATTATTTTGCAAAAGTGACTATCAGTCACTTTTTTCTCTTATATCTCTCTTACATCCAAGAGAAAATCAGCCTCTGTGATATGTGCATACATATGTATGCATTTGTAGCTACTTTTAAAACAATTCAAAATACTAATTAGTTTAGATTCTTTTTAAAATAATGTATCTCCTCAAAAAGATTGGGGATCTTTTGAATGTAACTGATTAGGAAAATAATGAATACAGGTTTGGGACTTATTTGTCCATGCTGTGGTGGTTTTTGTTTTTAAATTTGTGCCTGTGATTTTATTGGAGTAAGGAATTGCCTGGTAAGGAAATTCCCCTTCTTTAATGCAAATCTGCAACTGTTCTTCAACTAATAGATTTTAGGGAATGGTTTTGGAATAATGAGAGGTTAAATCACTTACCCAGGATTACCTAACTACTTTGAATCACAGGTGAGTATTGACTTTTTGAGTAGGAATATAGTCATAAAGAATTATTTTTCAGTATAAAGCTTTTTTTAATTATTGTTTTCAAACAGATGCATTGTAGTGAAGTGAAAGAATAAAGAATTTAGAGTCAAAGGACATGGGGTTCCAATCACAAGCTTGACACTTAGTACTTTGTGACCTTGAGCATAATAATTTAAAAATAGTCTTGCCCTGAAAAATAATTATAGATCAATTATTTGCCTGTGTCAGTGGATTACAATCTTATTGATGTAGATATTTCCTCCAGTGGTGCAGATCATTAACCATTTACAAAGTTGTCTACAATGAGTCACGTGCTTTGCTAAAACCCTGGAAATATAAAGACAAAAATAAAATAGTTCCTGTCCTCCAGAAGCTTAGATTCTGTCAGGAGAGACAATATATGTGCATTTATAAATAAATAAATAGAAAATACATACATAATATATATAGGATTCAGTTTGAGTGAAGTACACACTAATAGTTGAGGGCAGATGTAGTTGTATCAGGAAAGACTTCAGTAGGGTAATATTGAAATCTTCTTATGAAAGAGATAAGGGATTCTAATAGAAAAGATAAAGTGGACTGTTGTATTCCAGGAATGAAGGAGAGCCCTCTCATCCTCTGAGATTCTTGTCCATTTATTTTTATGTACCTTTATGTGCAAAGGCTCTCTTTTGATTTTCTACCTAGTATACCAGATGCCTTCCTATAGGACTTTTAACTTTTTGTGGGAATTAATGCATTATTTATACCTATTTTTTCCCCATGTCTAATACTCATCTCCTTTCCTTGCTATACCTTTCTTGGATGCTACTTATACTATATTTCTTAGACTTTTTTTAGTACTAATTTTTAGTAATATGCTAGAATCTGTTTATGCCTACCATTGCCCTTTGAATTGATAGCATTTTTACCATATAAAAACCCTGAAATTATTTGGAAGAATTGTTTTACTTTTTTCTACAAAGTAATTGAGCTCCTGCTGCATGAAAATGTAAATCATTTATAGTTAGAAAAAAAATCCAAAAAAACAAGAAAGTGGAGAGGTTTAGAATTCCAAACAAACATGGAAGTTGAGAATGAAAATATGGGAGAAGTTTGTGTTTTTTACAAAATTTGAAACACCTAAGAATATATTGAAACATAGCATACTGATTTTACATACAGAATTTTAAAAATTCAATAAATGTATTTGATACAGATTCATGGAACATGTACCAGCTGCCGGCTTCCTCTGTGCTTTAGATGAGAGCCTTGGCCACTAACAAACAAATGACAATGTTTTGGGTTTTACACATTCTACCACCTTTTACTGTATTTGGATCAAACTTAAGTATTGGTAAAACACTCTAGCAATACTGAGCAGTAATGCAAAAACAACAGGCAGAAGCAAACAAAATCCATCCATTCAAATGAAAAGAACTTCCCAAACCTAGCAACTTTTGAGAGCTGTCCAAATCTAGTTTTAGTTCACATTTGTTAGACAGAGAACCCTTGTTAGCTACAACTCTAATTTTTTTTTAATCTGTGCCTATGGCATTCCCCTATTACCATCTCAAGAACATTGTGTCAGGATTAAGTATTATAAAACAAAATTACATTGCTCCCCTCCCCCCAACCCCAACAAAATCTAAGAGATACATGCATGTGTGAAGCAGGGAATGCCAAGGAGCTATCCTTTGAAAAAAGAAATGTCTCACTAACTTTTCCCTTCTTTTATGCCCAACCTGCATTATGACGGTATAAAAACAGATGGCATTTCTTTCCCCTCTTTCCTTTCCCATTCTTCCTACAGCTCCATAGCATTTTCCACCTTGCTCTGTGCAATCTTCTCTCCCTGCTTTCTAGATCACCCAAATAACTTTTCTTCTTCTTCCTATTATACTATTGATGTGATTTGTGACATGGGTGTAGCACCAAAGGATGTCAGGCACCAAAAGTTGGGATTTGGTCATATGCAGAATTCACAGTGGCCATTTTCTTTGGCAAAAAATAGGTTTATTTAGGGGAATAGGTTACAGACAAAATAAAGGGATTCAATAGACACTGGGGAATGGTAAATATGAAGTATTTAAATAGTAAATTTAAATGGTAAATTTAAAATGGTAAATATGGTAAATATGAAATAGAGTGGGATAGCATATGAAAGAAAAGCTTCTTAGCAGAACTAACAATTACCCTGTAGAAAGAGAGCACCCCATGAGCTGGAGGCAAGCTCTTACCTGGCAGGCTAAATCCTGAAGAGGGATTTAGTTAGATGTGAGGAGGAGAAGTGCATTTGGGAAGCCTAGTAGAGTTAGGAGAGAGACCACCTGGCATGGGGATAGTAGAATGGAAAAGACACCATGAGGTGGAGTGCCATGGCTGACTGACCCAAAGAAGAGTAGCAGTAAAGCCATGGGCCATCAGTTGATTTATTGGGAAAATCTAGCCTCAGGGTCTTGACATAACTTGGATTTCTGACTGGATTACCTTTAGAGGGTGGGACTAGGGAACTAAACTGATCTCCATTATCAAAGTCTTCTTAGTACTTGCCTAAGGGATTAATCTTTATTAATTCCTCTGCTAACCTAACATTGAATACCTCCTCACTATTCTTTGTGTTTTGGGGGCTTCACTTTTCCTCCACATTTGTAATCTAGGAGGCTGATTTTCTCTTGGATATAAGAGAAAAGATATTTTTAAACTTGACTTTTTAGGATAGAAGATCTTACCTCCCATAAGTCACTCTCATTTATTCTCTTCCTTTCCTTTTATATCACTTTTAGGAAAGCTCCTCACTCATTTACAAAGCATGGTCACCCTTCATGGCAAAATCTACTTGGCTACAACTGTATGCTCTGGATCATCTTTCTGTAGGTAGGACAAAGAGCTATAGTTACCAGGAACTAAGTGCCATTGTTTTTGGAGAAGAAGAGTTCCTAGGGATCTCATTCTACCCAATTGCCTTCCAGCTGTGTCTTTTTCAAGCCTTTGGGTCCAGGGTAGGGAATGGTATATGAAAGGAAGAGTTTATGTGCTATGTAGATGAGAACCCTGACTCTGTTAACTAGAATTCTTAACTTTAATTGTGAGTTGTATTCTTGTCATTCTGTCTAGGAATCCCATCTTAGAACATATATATATTTTATTTTATTTTTTTGCTGAGGCAATTGAGTTAAGTGACTTGCTCAGGGTCACACAGCTAGGCAGTGTTAAGTGTCTAAGGTCACATTTGAAGTCAGGTCTTCCTGACTTCAGAGCTGGTGTTCTATCTACTGGACTATCTAGCTGCCCCTAGAATAATATTTTTAAGTGCATAAAATAAAGAAATAGGATTATAGAAGAAACAAATTATATTGAAATACTGTTATCAAAATATTTAAAAAATTCACAGGCTTCCCTCTCCCAAACCTTCAGCTAAGGATCCTTGTTTTAAGGCCTCTTCTAGTACTTAGCATTAAAGAAATTGAAGATTATTTTCTTTCTAATGAAAGACTTTAAAGTTTATCAGCAATTCTTAATCTTTTCTTGTGTTACAAGCCCCTTTGGTAGATAGATTGTTGAGCCTTATGGACCTCTTCTAGGATAATCTTACAAACTAATTATATTGACTATATAAATATATATAATTATATGACATGTGACTATAATATAAAGTATTACATGTACATATGCATATATATCTCATATCTGTATATTTAATCATTTATTTATATATCTACCTGTTTATTTCATGTGCCTAGATTAAGAAACCCTCCTCTAAAGGATTGGATGTAAGGTTGCAGGTAGTTCTTGACCTTGCAAGCCTTAGGGATATGCTTTTCTTTCTCTTAAAGCACCACTAGCAGTCATAGTGAGGATCTTATGATATCATAGCTTTGAAGCAAAAAGAGTCTTTATTGATGATCTGAGCTAAGTCTCCCTCATTTTGTAGTTGAGGAAACTAAAGTACCCAGATTATGATGGCTTTTTCAAGGTAACACAGGTACTATAAAGCAGTCATCAGGAAGCTCCTCATGCATTGTATGTGTTCATATTCAAACTGGTGGAATGCTATTACTATTGCTTCTGCAGCTGCTGAAGAAACCAATAAAATTTAAGCTGTGTCTATAATTATAAGCTGCATGGAAGTTTTTTATAAGTCATATTTGGGTGGATGAGTCAAGGACTGTCCTGTTTATATTTTTTTGAGACTAACATGCTATTTCTTTTATTGTGTTGCATTGTTGTCCATTCAATAAAGGAGCCTGGCACAATGGATAATGAACTAATCTTTAAGGGAATAAGACTCAGGCTGAAGTCCCACATGTAAATTGTGTGATCCTGGGAAAGTCTCACTAGTCTACTCTCTAAGAATATAAGTTGTAGACAAAGTGCTAAGCTGAATTGGTAGAGGGAGTTTTATACCTGAAATCACACCTTTAGTCTCTATTCTTTATTCAACAAGGAAGTATTTAGCTAAAAAGATCAAATTAGCCAATATGATTAGCAGGAAAGAAAAATTAGCAAATTACTGAATCAGGATTCAGATGATACCTTGTTACAAAAGTTTATCTTTTATTAACATATTAAGTATGCTGATAAAAATAAAATTAATACCATTATTTGAATGACTATGGATATTATTCATTACTGTTACTGAATACTATTATTTGAAAATTAAATTAAATACTATTTTTCAAATGATACCAGTAAGTGGATATGCCTACTCAGCTTAGTTTCCTGTGGTGAATTGAAAGATGTATAACTTTTGAAACATCATATTCCTTATTAATGGACATTAATGACTTGAACAGAATTGGTTGTCAGCCAGATAATCTTATTTGAAAGGCAGAGTGAGTATAGTAAAAGGAGAAATGGACTGGAAGTTTCCGGACCTGATTCTCATTTTGTTGCTTGTCTTCATTCTTTGACCTTGGACAAATTACAAGGACTTTAAGCCTGTCTTTCATCTGAAAAATGGGGGCAATAGTATTTATATTTCCTGTTTATCAGCATTATGATAATGTCAACTAAGAGTAAGATGGTGCATATAAAGCACTTTATAAATACATGGTATTCTGATGATTCCATAAAAGAAATGAAAACTTCAAACAGTAGAAAGAACAACAAAAGGCCAGTTAATGAAAGATACTCTATTGTTATTCCTAATGTTGTCATCTAATACCGTGTTTTAATATCTAATTAAATCTAATTAATTGCAAAACTAGACACTGTTTTTACCTATCCAGTCAAGACAAACATCAGGAGAATATTTTCATATCAAACAAGTTTTTAGGATAAACTATGTTTTCTTTCACAAGAATCACCATTAACCCCCCTCTGACTATTCTCCCTTTATTGCTTGTTTTCTCATGTCTTTAAGCTGCATATGATAGTGAAGGGCTGACTGTTAATTAGATAATATTTGTTACCTATGAATTTTCAGAAATTGGGTATTTGAGCTTACTGAAAAATTTTGCCTGCATTCACTTTTATGGATTTAAATATTTTTATAAACCTTTTAGGAGAATAAAACACTGATGATGCTTTTCTCCATGTGGTATTTTAAAATAATTCCTTTTAATGATTTCACCTTGCTTCTGTTTATGTCTTTCATTTCTAATTCACTCTTGAATGCTGTGTCTTTTGCCATTATCAACATGCAGTACTTCATTTAAGCTGTTATTCCTCTGGGTCAACTATTTGAAAATGTAATTTTATATTTGCTGAAAGCTTAAAAAATAAAGCAAAAGAGAGGCTTTAAATAATTGTTTAAATCCTCAGCAATATATGTAGTGCTAAATATGAGTTAATTCTTTTCACAGTTGCTTGCTATTGAAGACCCTGAATATTTGTTTTAGCACACTCAGTTATTGGTTAAAAGAGACAATGATAGCTTTACAGCCAAGAATAGTAAAAATGTAGTAAATGAATTGTAATCAGCAGACAATTTCTTTTGATGTAATGTGATTTAATTTGGTAAATATATACGTATGTATGTATTGTAGTGTTATATAAATCATTTATCCAATAAGAGTAAAATGACACATATTTTCATTAACCCTTCTGCAGAGAAATTGTAGATTTTTATGTAAATGAGCCAGGTCATCATTGCCTATCACCCAATTCTGATATAAAACAGACAACTAATTCTTTTCTGTCCTGCTGAGTCCTATTAAACTTCTAAGATACTTTTAGTAATAATTTTGTAATTCATCTACCTTGAAGCCCTTATCTTAAGAATCCGAACAACTCTCTTTTTACAAGGTGACCAGAGGTACCATTTTACAGATGTAGAAATTTAATATAATTTATCCTTATGGCTATTCTTATTTTTTTTTAAAGGAAACCCAAATTAATTTTTCAGTTCTATTAAGAGGTTAGAAACTGCTATATACTACCATTCTCTGTGATAGTTGATTTGTTCCTTTACTATGCAAATTTTAGGTATACAAAGATCCTTTGCTTTTATTTAAGAAATGTGCCTGGAGGCTAGATTGGTAGGCTTTAGGGAGATATCTGGTTTGGTGTGAAATAAATAGTTGTTAAAGCATCACATGAATTGTGTCTTAGAAGATGAAAAGTAGAGCTGTGAGAGCCTGGGAAAAGCCAACTGTACCTGTCAGGCAGGCTCATCTCTTTGTTTCATTTTGCTAAAAATATGGCAGAATTTAAAATGATGACAATGAATAATGGCATCATAAAGTAATTCATGAAAATAAGTCATTTCTTGCAAAAGCTTTATGAAAAGTTAAAGTGTACTGATGCTGCTTGATATGACTCGAGAATTGAAACTGGAAAGAATGCAGTGTAGTTTATGACAGTTTGGGGATAACTATTGATATATTAAGGTTTATAAGTGTTAATGAAGATAATCTAATTAGATTGGTGTCTGTGATGGGAATATCTTGTGGTAAGGGAGTTTTGTGCCTATTTTAAATTACTGCCTGTTTTTGTTTCTGTGACTTCTTGCCATTCATTCTTTTTAAAGTTTTTGCATTAAGAATTAGAAATGTTGTGAAACAATGGAAAGAGAGTGGGAGAATCTAATTTCCAGTTCCAGGTCTAACCACTTATATATACTCCCTAAGATCTTGAACAAATCCTATAACCTCATAGTTTTTTCATTTATTAAATAAGGGGTTTATTAACTTCTCCCTCCCATAATTATATCCCAATACAATTGATTCCCTTTAGAGTCCCACATATTTACTTTATGTGTTTAAAAATATTATTTTTGAGGAGTCCATAAGTTTTACCATAGTGCTAAAAAGTCTTTCACATAGAAAATTTTAAGAATCCTTAGAGTAGATCATTTGAGGCCCCTTTCAGTTCTATAATTATGATGCTATGATTCTTTTCCTATAGTGGAGCACAGATACAAGTTGCAAACTTGAAAAATTATGTGGTTCAGTGGCAATTTGTGATTTCTCTCCTTTTCCTCCTTTTGTACAAACATCTAATTCTTAAATATACCCAAGTATTTTTGAGCCTTAAAACATGGGATAAAGGTTGGGTTTTTGAATAATCTTTTGTGATTTAGGTTAGAATAATATTAAAATCATTGGTCTGTATTAATTTCTCTCTCTTTTTGCCTCACCATTTGGTTAAGAATAATTCAATCCCCTTGTGTCCATATACTTCTACGTCTAGTTTTCCAGTATTGGGAGAAATTGCCAGTTTACAAAGTTATAATATTTGAAGATTTCACCACCTACAGTTCACAGGCTAAAAAGAGAACGATAAATTCTAGCTTATATGTAATTTTACATATATATATTTGTGTGTACATATACATATATTAATGTATTCATATGTTCATTCATTCATTATTTTTAAAAAATTAATTAATTTTTATAAATTTATCAATATAACAAAAATCCATATCATAAAATAAATGTAATGAGCAATATGAGGTATAGAATGTAAGATCAAACCTCATTCTGTTTTTCATATATGCTAATCAAATTCTGAACCTTCATATTAGCACATATATACTTTATAATTACTTAATATGTATCATATACTATATATATAGTTAAATGGATCAGTGATATCAATAATGTGAGTTCTTTCTTCAGTAATACATATTTAAACCTCATCCACAATTCATACCATATTATGCTTGTCTATACTTAACTGTAAATCTTCCATAAGGAGGTTTGTCCTATGCATTGTGATGGAGAGAATCCTGGGTCTGGGGTCAGAAAAATCTGAATTCAAATCTGGCTTCAGATCTTTTATTAGCTTGTGACCTGAGACAAGTCACTTTAGTTCTGATTGCCTCAGTTTCCTCAACTGTAAAATGGGACTGATAGTAAGACTAGTCTTGTAGAGTTATTGTGAGGATCAAATGAGTTAATATTTGTAAAAGATATTAATTAGTATAGTGCTTGACACATAATAGATGCTTAATAAAGGCTTATTTACTTCCCTCTTTCCTATGCACTGGTATCTTTTGCTATGTCTATTGTCCTTACAGAGTTACTAATGGAGTAATGATCCTTTCTTTTATAAATTTTTAAAACTACATGACGTCACCCCCTTTTTTGACTATATATATATATATACACACACACCCACACACATATACACACATATATTTCATTCATACTGTATACTTTTCTATTGTCCTTTGGTTGACTTTAAAGTTTATTTTTTTAAATAGTATACTTGACTTAGAGACATACAGCACTACCAGAAGAATGCCATTGTTAAAATATGGGCCTGTATTTCTGAGAGAAACTTGGGGTTTCTGCAGTTCTCCAGAAGTAAACTAACCTATTATTTCTTCTGGTTCAACTAATTGTCTGTATGCAGTACCCTTCCAAGATATACAGATACACATCCATGCACACACACCTAAATAGCATAGCTTGGATTATGGCTATTCTTTTCTTTTTTAAAAAATTTGTTTTATTAGCTCTAAACACTTCTCTTTTTTTTAAGAATAGCTTTTTATTTTCAAAATATATGCAAAGATAGTTTTCAGCATTTACCCTTGCAAAACCTTGTGCACAGGTATCATTTATTCTTTTATTTTTGTTTGTGATTTTTTTTCTCATGGAAGTAATTAAGTTAAACTTTTTTGAGTGATTCTAAATCTTACTTAGGATCCCTACAAAGTTTAGTTCTTGATGCAATTAGCCACTATGTCATCTGTGAACAAGAACATTTGGAGTATTTTAAGGTAAAGTGTGGAGAATTTCTCTTCCATTTTTACTCTATGCTAAACATTCTCCATGATGTTGGCAAACACATTTTCTTGTTTTGTGCTTCATTTGATTCTATCATCAGTTATCTCTGGTACATTTTTCAAGGAAACTTGTGTGATTTTTGAAGAATGGAAGATACCTTGTTAATGCTTTTATGGCAGTATTTTGATGTATCTAATTAGCCACTTGGCATTTACTAAGTCCTTACTATGTTCCAGAGACTTTGATGAGTAAGTAGTATGTTTAGAAATATGAGAAATGGTCTTTGCTCTCAAGCAGCTCATAATCTAATATAGCAATACATAGTCAAATGGACCTATGCTTTTGCTTTATAGTCAGATGCCATTAAGCACAATGGGATTTTGTTTTCCCAAAACCTTTTAGTCACTTATATCATATGGTAATTTGTAATGTGTAAGTCTCTTTATTCCTTTTTCATATTTTCAACAAGGATACTCATGATGAAGGTTTAGGTTTGGGAAGTAGTCATATTGGTTCATAGTTATTGATACTCTCTTATTCACTTTTTTTTTTTTTTTTTGGTAGCTCCACTATCACTGATGGAAGGAAGAGTGTGTTATAAAAATCTTTAGAGATCATTTCCATTATCATCACTGTTGTCCATCCAGTTTCTACCTTAAATTCTTTCAGGATGATTTTCTCTCCCCTGCTTTTGGCTATTTTATGATATAATATTGATCATAATCTTCAAAAATTCTCCTTTACAAAATTTTAAGTTACTATTCTAAGCAGTTGTTTTTTTGACTTTCAACTTTTTTCTTGGTAATAAGACCAAGCATTTGCTGATGACAACTACTTTCTTTTGTTGTTGTTGTTGTGATCATTTATTTAATAAAGCAAGCAATCAGTTAATTGATTAGTAATTGATTAAAATTCCTTAGGATATGATGATAATTTGTGTTGATATCTATTCTTTTATCCATTTTTCTATTCTCAAATATTTATAACTAGTTATTTCTTTTCTGTTGAAATATAATCAATGATAATTTTTTTGTGATTTTGCAGAATCACTGAATTTCAGAGTTGGAAGTGATCAGCAGCCATCTAGTACAATCCACACCTGAAGACTCATCACTATAATATATGTTGGTCATTATTCATCTTCTGTCCTTCAAAGAAGGAGGTATACCACCTCTCAAGGTAGTGCATCTTACTTTTTGGACAGTTTTTATTATTAAAACTTTTTTTCCCCATCAAATCTAAATTTGTCTTTCTGCAGCTTCCATGTTCTGCTCTTTTCATTTAACTATATTTGCATTATGTAAAACATAGTCACTTACAGAATTGGTTCAGTTTTAAAAAAAATGCTTGGTCTACTTCAGCCTTCTATGTGTTTGGACGTTATTTTTGTTTATTTGAAATAAAATTTTAAATAATTTTTTTTTTTCAAAAATGACCACCCTCCAGGAAGGCCAGGATAAACACAGATTAATAAAAGGAGTTTTCCCAAAGTTGCAGTGTTAAATGTTGATATTCATATACATAAATGTGTTCTTTTTGCTATAGGAAAACCAAGTAAAACTATAAGGCATGCAACAACTTCCGTATGCCTTAGTTTCCTCATCTTTAAAGTTAAGATTAATACTGACATCTACCTTCTAGGCTTGTTGTAACAATAAAATGAGATAAGATTTGTAAAATACTTTAGCACAGTGCCTGGAACAAATTAAATCTCTATAAATCACAAGTCTATTAGAATTGCCTTGGATCACCTCATTGTTGAAAAGAACCAACTCTATCACAGTTGATCATCACATAATCTTCTTGTTACTGTGTACGTGTTCTCTTGGTTCTGCTCACTTCACTTAGCATCATTTCTTCTAGGTCTTTCCAAGTTTTTCTGAAATCAGCCTGCTCATCATTTTTTTATAGGACAATAAAATTCCAAGTAATTTTCTTGGATAATAGTTTTCTTGGTAAGTTAGCTCAATTCATAGCTTTACTGATAACCTCTTAGTATTCTTGTCTTCAGCATCTTTACCATTGACTATTTCCATATTTATTAACATTGTTAATTTGAAGGAGTAAAATGATTTCCTCAGAGTCATTTTAATTTGCATATCCCTTATTTTTTTGTGATTTGGACCCTTGTCTTCATGTGCTTATCAACAGTTTGTGTTTTCTATTTCAAAATTTGTTTGTTCATATCCTTTAGTCAAAAATTCAGTGTAGTGCGGTGAAAAGAGAATTGAATATAGAGTCACTGAGTCTGAGAGCATATCTTCGAATCCTACCCCTGATATATGATCTTGGGTAAACTCCTCATTCTCTCCAGATCTCAATAAACTTACCTGTAATGTTAAGTTTTGCTGGACTAAATGACCCTGTGGATCTAATTCTGAGATGCTAAATTATATTTATCTTTTGGGTAATGACTCTGAGTCTTATATATTTGTCAGTTCCTTATAAAATCAATAATTCATTTATATATTTACCAGGATGAAGTGATTAATGGGAAATATATTCTGGTGACCATATGTAGTACTTGTCCTACTTGTAGGACACTTAGTAACTTCTGGTGTATGTATGCAATGGAATTTTTCATCCCTTTTTATTCTTTGATGTTTTCATCTTCATTTTTTTCCTTTTCACATAAATTAATAGGCATCCAAGACCTGCAAGACTCACTGAAATCTTGTTTAACCTATTTCTCTATCAGATTATACCTTTGCATTTTTTCCTGTGGTCTTTTCTTATCTTTCTCTTATTTGGTATTTGCCCTTTTTTTTAAAGTTCATTTTTTTAAAAACTTTGTCATGTTTAGTTAATTAATAAGATTAAATATTCTGAATCATAAAGAGTTCATGATGTGTTTTCATTTGTGCTTTCTTGTAGGAGTTTTTAGCAGTGACCAGGATTTGAGCTTATATTTTTAACATTGTGAGTTTTTTAAAAATATGTATCTGTGTTAGGTTTATGCCCACTAGAACACTTGAATCTTGGGCATAATGTTGGTGGGAGTGGAGCATATTTTTATCAGATTTTTCTTTCTGTTACTTTTGTAGGCTGAGGGTAGCAGGTGCATTTGATAGATTCAGTTGTAAATCCTTTTTGAATTGAGAATAAGGAGTAAACGCCTAAAAATGAATGCTACTTACTAATATTTTTTTTGACTACTTTATAGTTATTGTCTATAGATATAATCTTTTTCCTATTCCCTTGCATTCAACTAAAAAAAACAAACATTATTAATTATTGTGTACTTTTACCATATATAATGAGAAATAATGATAAAAATTAAGTATTTCTTACTCTCAAGTTGCTTATGTTCTACTGGGGGATACAACATTCATATAGATAAGTAAATATAAGGTAATTATATTTTATCCTCATGTAATTTACAATTTATAATCATCAGTAACTAGTTTCACCTTATACATGGGCTATCTTATCATGTAATACATGAAGTATATTTCATGCCCCTGGGCAGGTAGTTGGGACAGTGGATAAAGCATCACACCTGGAGTTAGGAAATCTAAGTTCAAATCCAGTTTCAAATACTTACTGATCATGTGATCCTGGCTAAGTCACTTAACTCTGTTTTTTCCTTAGTAAAATGAGCTGGAGAAATGGCAAACCACTTTAATATCTTACCTAAGAAAAATGAAGAGTTAGATATGACTAAAGTCACTGAACAGCAACCAAATATCATTCCTCACTCACTCTCTGTAACCTCTAGGATCAAATAGGAATTCTTTATTTGCATTCAAAGCCCTTCATGATATTTTTCCTCCCTTGAACCTTATCAGTCTTCTAACAACTTAGAACACTTCCTTCTTTCAGGTGCTACCTTTCAATTTAACCCCTTACATTTTTATTGCCTGTTACCTGAAGTGGTCTTTTCTGCCTCTTGGCTTCCTTGAAGTGCCAGCTAAGATATCATTCTCTATAGGAAGCCTTTCCTATCTCCATTTTTTCCTTCCAATTTATCCTGTACACACATACTTTCTTTGTACAGTGGTTTTGCCTGTTGTTTCCTCCATTATACTGTGAACTCCTTGAGATCAGGGACTGTCTCTTACCTTTCTTTGTATCCCCAGAAATTATCACTGAACTGGCACAAAATAGGTGCTTAATAAATGTAAATTGTAATTCACTTGAATGTTAATTAAAGTAATCATTTATCAAATATTTCAACATGGAAGGTACTATGTTAGGAACTGGGGGCACAAAATTCAAAAATGAAACTGTTCCTGCTCCAGGAGTTGGCATGTTACATGGTGAGAGAGCTGTACAAGTGAGGAACTACAGAGTAATATTAAAAGGGAGGGTGTGTTGATAATAACTAAGGGAGGTAGGGGGAATCCAAGAACCACATGTAGGAAATGGCTCTTGTGCTGAGCTTTAGAGGAATTATATGAGGCAGAGGTAAGAAAGGCGCACATTCCAAATTTGGGGACCACTTGTATAAAAGCAGAGAGGTGGTTTTGTGTGTAGAGAACCATATGGGTAGAACTTTTTGATTACAAATGAGAATATGTGAAGGGGAGTCATTTGAAATAAGAAGGGAAAGGCAAATGGTAAGCTATATTGTAGAAGAGTTTAAATATCAAGCTGAACATCTTGGTTTTCATCTTGGGGGCAATAAAGAGCCATCTTTGTTAATATAGGCAACAGGCAAGTATTGAGAAGAATGGAAAGAGCTCAGTTAAAAAAAGGAAAAATTCTACCTTAGTGATAGTATCATAGAATTTAGAGCTAGATGGGTTCATTCGGGGTAGGTTGTGAGGGGTTCTGCTCTTTATTTAAAGACATTGAGAGGCAGCTTGGTGTAACAAGTAGAGGGGAGTCTGGAAGATGGGGATTTACTTCCTGCCTTAGACACAGGAGCTTTGTGGCCTTGGAAAAGCTACTTATTTCCAGTGCCTTGGGGATCCTCCAAGATCTGTAACTTTAAATTACAGAATAGTTGCTAATCTGCTTTGGAAGTAGTCGTTTTCTCACCAGGAATTTCCTACATCAGTGAAATCATAGGTCTGAACCCAAAAAGAATGATCATCTGGTCCTCCATTTTTAGGAAAGGGTCCATGCCAGCTGTGTTTACTCCATCGTGCCTCTCTGGCCCCTGATCTTGCTCTCTTGACATTTTTCTCTTGACATTTCCAGCAGCCTTCTCACCTTGGAAGATCATTTAGCCCTCTGGTCCCTTCCTCTGACAGGTCAGTTCCTTCTGGAACCTTCATTTTAAGAAATGTTCCCAGGCCAACTGCATTCTCCTCTCTTTTCCTCTCTGGAGCCTATTCCTATTTCTCTAGACTTATTTTTCCTTTTTCACCATGGGGCATGATGGAAAACTAAGTCCATGACCTCTTCATATCTATGGTTCCGTGGCATATAGATAGTGGTATCCCTTATTACCAAGTAAACATAATACATATCGTCATTTCTTAGTAAGCTTTTGTGCTAGATTTGAATCTTCTCTTGGGCTCAGACTATGTGTGTCTTACTTTTGCATTCTTTTTAGGACTTAGAACTGAACATGTTAGGTGCTTGATAAATGCTTATAAAATCAAATTAAATAATTCTGTATTCTAGCATACTTCAGTTCAGTGATTGTTCCCCATTATAGAACTGTTTGCTTCTGTTTGAGTAAGGTGAGAAATGATCCAAAGAAGAGAAAATGGACCTTTGACAATTTTAAAACAGTTTTTCTCCTATGTTTATAGCCACATTTTTTTTTGTTTTCTTTTTAAAAAATTACTATGATACATTTTCATTTCTCCATTGGTTAAATATTCCCTCCCTCTTACCTACTTCCCATATACATATCTTTTGGAGAATTGTGGTCAGTTCTTATGTTGTTCCTTGGTTATTAGCCAAATTATGCACATTTAACTGCTTTATAATCTTCTTTGTAATTGAGTTATTTCAGCTTGCTTTGCTCTGAATCCCATGCATTTTATCAGCAACTCAAAGTAAGCAGCAAAAGTGGATATCACCCTGCTTCTATACCTTTTATTCTTCTACTCCTGATTTTGCTTCATACTCCTTATTGAACTAAAGCCAGCCAGACATCATTCTCCCAACCACTTTGGCAATAAATGAATACCCTGCCTAGAACTATCAATGCCATGAGCTGTAATAGCATCAGCAGCATTTCCTAGATGAAAAGAAAGGAAAATGTAAGAAGAGAACAGTGTGGAACAAAATAGTACATTCTTTAATTGTATGGTGGACTTTCCTTGCCACACAAAGTAAACCCTCTTCCCTGAAACCTCTCCCACAGCTTCTGTCATCCTGAAGTGTCTTGCCCTGGCACTAATTCGAATGGTAAGAGAAGTATGTTTCTTGTTTGAACTTTAGACACTATTCTTACTTTGTTCCTACAGTGTTTCCTCCTCTCCTCCTCTCCCTTCCCCTTCCCACTCTGATCATGCTTTGCTATCAGATTCTGTAACCATGTACAAAGCTGGGCAGGAGATCATTTCGTCGGAAATTAGATGGGCTCAGGTGGTAAATGCTCCGTGCCTCCATGTGTAACATCTGATGCAAGTTCTTTAGTTTTTTGCTATTTCTGTAACAGCCGTTGGTCTCCTTTTAACAGCTCATTCAGTGGAGATGCAGGAGGAAGGGATGAGTAGGCCTTTGGTGGTATTCATCATGGCTTTATTAGTTTCACAACTTTTCTCTGATTGGCAGTGAGAAACATACTGCTTCTGGATGGTGCTGAGCTTGGTGTAAAATATGCCAGCGGGAGACCTAAGCTTGCTTTCTTTTCATTTGGTTTGCAGAAAATGGACCTGTACCCACACCTGTCTTATGTATTAGAGAGAGAAAGGCTCCATCTACCAGGAGCTAATGCCATGTTGGTATTTC
Organism: Antechinus flavipes; assembly: GCF_016432865.1. Taxonomy (NCBI): domain Eukaryota; kingdom Metazoa; phylum Chordata; class Mammalia; order Dasyuromorphia; family Dasyuridae; genus Antechinus; species Antechinus flavipes. The sequence continues at coordinate 372,062,851 of NC_067400.1, read as the reverse complement.
TTTGTCACCAGAAACAAGTTAGTTTATTTAGTTGCAACAGCACCAACCTGGTTCTCTTACTTTTGTTACATTTACTTATTTTTGCTATAAAATTGAATAGGAGAGAAGATTTGGTTTTCCTGTTTATGTCTGTGGCAACTTTTTAGATAATTTGTGGTTTTTTCCTTTTAACAATTTTGTCCTTTTATCAATTTTCTGTTTTCCTTGTGAAGAAAAACCTTCACAAAAAACCTGTAGCCTAAAATGTCCACCTTCCAATATCCTGTCTTTAATCAAATATTTGTTTTTTAGGAATCAAAGTCAGAACTATTACTGATATAGCTACCACTAGATTTCATCCTTATGATTGTTTTTGACGGTATCCTCCTATCTTTTTTATTTGGGGGCTATGTTTTTGTGTCCCTCTTTCCCTGTATTCTCTGATTAAAATGACACAATGTGATAGTAAATGTTCTTGGGCACAGGTAGCTGAATGATGTGATTATATTTTATGAGTAACCTTTTAAAACACACACACACACACACACACACACACACACACACACACACACACACACACATACACATACCCCACCCCACCCCACTGGTTTCATCAGTGATTTTAAAATAGAGAAATTTTTACTTGCATTAATTTCTTCAGGAAATGGATATATTCTTCAGAATAACTTGTATTTCTTGGGCCTGAAAAGACCTGTCACAGAAAACAAAATGCTAACCTGGATTTAAAGTGGGGAGGGGGGAAACTCACCCCCCATTACATTATTCTTTGTTCTTTATGTGCATCAAAGTGACAATCCCACACTGTCTCAATTGAGGGAGTCTAGCACAAAAATCAAAAACAGCCTGGTGCTGCAATAGGCTGGCAGCCAAAATGTTTTGTGCAGCCCAGTTCTGGCAACAGTTTTTCTAGGCAGAGGGGTCTACCCTCACAGCATCACTAACGGCTAGCAGCCTCAGTCTCGCCTACTTCTACCAATTCTGTTCCTTCTTGTCTCCCTCTCTTTCTTCACTCAGACCGCAACCGTCAAATAAAGTATTTTCTTAAATAGAAACATCATTCTCTACACAACTTCCACATTTAGTAAATGGCAAATTGCCTTTACATTGTTTCTTGCAAAAGATTGTGCTAAATTCTGCCTTTTCCAGCTTATTCAGAGTTAAGAGCTCTCTTTCAAAGCTCCTTCTCTGCCAATGCTTTGCCTAGAATTTCTTTGAACATTCTCACTGAGTATTGTTGACTTTGATGATAATAGTTCCATGACAGACATTTTGATTGGTAGGCATCTTGTCTACCTCACATTTCATTATTTGGACTGAAAATTTTGGGTGTTTTTTATATGAACTATATAAATTTTGTGTGAAAAATTCTGTCTGAGAGGCCACAAAAATTATTAAAAAATTTTTTTTCTAAATTATTGTTCAGAGTTAACATATCCTTCTTGCAGACTGAATTATGTTCGGCTCAGGAGATAAGTATCTAGTGGATAAGCTGGTAATCTCCTATTAAGTCAAGGAATATGCCCTCTAACATATATTTTTTTCTTATAATTCAGCTAAAATATACTAAAATACTTGTCACCAAGTCTTTTTAATAAGCAGCTACAACTAGTACTGTCCTTTATACTCTGAAGAAATATGAAAATATGAGAGTGAGTTAGTTTAGAGAACACAGACTACTTTTTCAGTATGAACAAGCATTCTATGAAATTCTTAGAACATTAATCAAAATATAAATGTGTTTAGTTTTATTAAGTAAAAATTATTTCCCCTTGAGTGGTGCTTTTTGAGTGATATATTTAAAAATCAGCCCTTTGATAGTTAAAGAATACCTAAAAACAGAGTCTCAAATTTTTTTAGAAATGAAAGATTGATATTGTTTTGACTGAGTTTTATTTTTAAAATTGTAAATGGTTTTTGGCAATAATGAAAATTATTTTAGTAGGAAATACTCATGTATTTTTGTAACAGTGTAACAAATGTGACTGAAAAAAAAAGTAAACAGTGGTTCGTGTTAGAATTATTAATGTGAAACATTTTTACATGCCATATATTCTGAAGAATATATCTACCATGGATACATTAAGATGAATGTGTCTAGTAGCCTAATGGCTCTTTTTTTCCCCCCAGGTTTATTTTTATTTCGGAGAAACCTATAAAATCATCAAATAGATTTTAAAAATATAGATAAATGAGTAATCTATTTTAAATAAACTCACCTGTGATTTTCTCTCATTTTAAAGACAGGTTCAGCAACATATTGGCTTATTATTTTAAGAAAATAAACAAATACTCAAGTTGTTTTGTATGCCCAAAACATATTAAATAAATACCAGTGTTTTCCTTCTCCCTGTCCCCATGTCACCACCACCCCCCTTACTGCCTTTAAACATAAAACAAAACCAAAAAAAAAAAAAAAAAAAAAAAAACCCAACCCCCAAACCAAAACAAAAAGCTTTGCATGTAAGTGGATTTCTCTCATTTTAAGCCCTTCTAAATGTTCTATAAGAAGGATACAACTTTCAGAGCTGGTAATAATAGTGCAAGGCTGTTGAAATGAAGCTGAATGAAATCATCTTAAATTATAATAATACAGTTCCTGTATTAACATTTTGGAGCTTTGAAATATGACAATAAGGAATACCAAAGAAATTATTTGTTTCCTGGGTCCAGGACAGCCCAAAACTGTCAACTTTCTTCACACAGTGCCAAAGGTGTCAAAGTCTTTTAATAGTTTGCTCTGAAAACATTAGACAGAAAGCACACAGCAAACAGATTTACTTAAGGTGCTCTGTGAATGTGTATGTGCTCAGTGCCCATTAAATATTAAGGATTTCTTCTTTCCCTTCACTGGTACCTTTTTTTCACTGTCATTGAAATGTATTGCTTTAGCTTAACTCCTGGCAAACTTTCTATATTAAGAGTATTCCTTCTAGGGTCAAAGGACAGTATATTGTTTGTCCAGTATATTGTTATTTTTATTACCATAGATGAACTGAAATTGAAGGTGATATGTTTTTAGTAGTTGGAATGTTACATCTAATTCTACAAAATATTGTAGAGGTAGAAAAGAACATTTCAGGCTGTGTTAACTGATTGAGGAATTTAATTTTTAAAAGAAAATTTAGCTGTGTACTTTTATGTTTTTAATATGATATTTAATTGTTTTTTCAAGGAAGTGTGGTTTGGTATTAAATATGTTCTTTCAGACCAGGTATGGGATTAATAAATCTTTTGAAGGAGCTCCTCAAAATGAATCAAATAATAATTAAACATAATATATGTTACCTTTATTTTCATTTAAATATGGCTTCAGATTCTAGAGCATAGCTCTTGAGTAGGTGGTTAGAATAACTTGGGCTTATATCAAATTGTTGGCAGTAGGATGCTGTAATCATTAATGGTTACTAAATTTACCTTGTCAGAAATGCAAGGCATCTTCTCTTAAGCACAGGATAAAGAGTTTAGTGTCAAAATTCAGAAGAGAGTGTTAGGTGAAAGGAGTCTGTTAATTCAACTTTAGGAATTTTGCAAATTTTGGAAAACTTCTGATTTCTTCTCATACCTCATCATCTTATTTTGCAGACTACATGCACATTCTCATGTATTTCATATATTTTCTATGGCTTTTCACATTGCTCACTTTTTAGCCATAGCACCATATGAATTCTTTCTTTAAGGTTTACACTGCATATCTTAAGCTGCTGATGATATAAGTAGATTTTAAGGTAAAATGACATCTTGCATTTTGAGTTATTTTCATTTGATGCTGGAAGATTTTTCTTGCCTGCTCTGAATCCCCTCATATTTCCTATTAAAAACAATCCATTAATATATAACTAGAACAAATAAATTAATGGTTTGGCTATCACAGCAGTTGAAATGCATCAAAAACTGGGTACTACAATACAATTTTATTAATGAATGATCTACATTGGTTCCAGCTGTGTCCATGTGATTAGGCCTTCACTAGGCAACAATGGGTATTTCCCTATTGCTTTTATTTGATTTCCAAGAATGTGTCATCTGTTACATAAACCCCTGCCAATATGCCCCATGTAAAACTGTTTTTTTTTTTTAAATTTCTGAAGCATAAGTTGAATACCCACACATATTCCTGCCGAAATATTGTTTCCAATGAATAAGGGCCCAAGTTCCTGTGTCTGGTGCTGCATATCAAAAATCCCAGAATATAAATTAAAGTATAGACTTATTAAATTTATCATTAAATTTTAGGAAGTGTAGTTGCCTGGTAATGCTAAAGATAGATTATTTTCACTTTTGCATTTCTATCTTAATATTTTATTACAGCACTATAATGTGTTATAGAGGTGGACAAGCCTGCAGATTGAAATGGGGATAGTCCAGATTGTTCCTTTCCCTAGACCATATGGTATAGTTCTAAAAGCCTTTTGTATGCTGTCTGTTCAGTTTATTGTAAACTCAATCTTTAGTGCACCTAAAAAGATAACCAAATAAAAGTGAGCTAGAGAAAAGGGGCCTCGTATTATTTAAGGACCTTAGAAATGCTGGTTTTAAAGAAAGTAATATCAGAAGAGATTTCAGAAAATATTATAAAGAAGGGAGCATAGTCCCCACTTGAAAGCTTTCAGGTGGACATTGGTTTACCAATAATGACTTCTGTTTTGTAAGTTGATAAGATTTGTGTTTTCTGGCTATAGGTACCTTATTTGTTTTCTTGCAGATATTTGTTCAGCTGGTAGATGTTGTGTTGTGTGTATGCTTTTTATTAATTTTGACCTTAGAAGCATCTTTTACCTCTGAGTTATCACAGATTTGACTTGGAGGGAACATAAAAGGTCATTTTGTTTAACCCTCTCATTTTCTAGATGAGGAAACTCTCCCAAAGAGATTATTTGATCTTCCCAAGTTCACACAGATAAAGTTCTCACAGATAATAAGAATGAAAATTTGAACCCAGGACTTCTGACTCTAAATTCAGGGTTTTTTCTATTATACCAGTTTCTAAGCTTCATATGCAGTTGAGGAAAGCATTATGGCTAATTTTAACCTTATTTCTAATAACTACTATTCAAGATGGATGATTTTTAAAAAAATTTTTTACTAAATTTTAGAGGACACGAAAGGTAACAGCTGTCTTTACACATTAAGATGAGGGCTATTGCCCACCCCCACCCCATTTTAATAATTTGAAGAATTTAGGATTTCATCTTTGTGAATTCTCTTTCTACCAATGTGGTTTGCAGTTCCTCTGTACCTCAATTTATGCAAGTTTTTCCCGTATTTTCCCATTAATCTTCATAAAGAATCTAGCCAATGAATGGTATATTCTTGTTATTCTTTTACTATTTCTGGCATACCAACATAACACTCAAGTTGTGCATCCATAATCTCCCATTCTTCATATGTGGCCAGCTCATTTCCTTTTGTATCAGATATGACTTCAGTAATTTTTCTGATTTTTTTTTTTACATATAAATTGTCATTGGTAACATGCTGCTGCCTCCTTACATTCTACAGCATGAATCTTTCAATTAGCCTTAGGTTTATGTGTAATTTTGTTTCAGCTGAGGTTATGTTGTTCTGGGGTTCTTAGTCATATAGCATCATTGGGAGAACACTCCTGTTTTAAAAAAAATGTTCTTGAAGTAGCAAACAGTTTGGTATTATTGAAAGTGCTGTATCATTTCCCATATGTAGTCAAAGTGGATTTGGAAGAAGGAGTGGGCCAGAGAAGGAAAGGGTCAGAATAAATGAGAATTAGGTTAATTTATTTTAATTTTGGAGTTTTTTTTTAGTTGTTTTTTTTTTTTTTGTTGTTGTTGTTTGTTTTTTTACAAGATGTACTACTATTAGTTGGAGAAGAGCTTTAGACATTACCCATTGCTTCTTGGCACTGAAGATTTGCAGTTGAAACCCTACCAAAAGAAAAAAAAAAAAAGGCAAGCCTCTGAAACAAGATTCTATACTCTATCATTACCCTGAAACATTGAAAGGGTGACTGAGAGGAACTCACATGTTAATGGAATATGTAATTTTCCTTGGAATGGTCACAAATATATCTGAACAAAAAAGACAGAAAGAGTATATGTTGTATATGTGGTTGAGAGGAATTGAAATGACTGAATCTCTGTAACCAGTGTGCAATAGCAATTGCCCCCAAACAGTTTTCCTTGTGAAAATATAATGCTTTAAAATTTGTCTGAGAGCCATATCTATTAGTAATCTTAGGGAAATGGACTTGCAATGAATACAATAGCATGGGGTCTTACATGTAATAGGCGCTCGATAAATGTTTGTTGAATGAATGGAGCATGATTAATTCTATTTTCCATCCTTTATGATTGAGAGTGATGTTCCTGCCCAGGTACAGATAAAAATACTGGCATGGGATCAACAGTCTTTTAAATGTTCCCTATCCACGTGAAGACTTTCCTTTGGCTTATGCATCTGACTCCTCTTAGTCTGACTGCTCGTTGTGACTCTGCCTTTGTGTTACATAAGCCAAACATCATCCTTCCTGAAAGGAGCCAAAGTATCTCTGTTTACTAGATTGATCTGCCTGTTGGTTTTGTTTCCCAGAATTACATAAATGCACTGTATTGTTGAAGTTGTCAAACTTTTAGAATTTTTCCTGCCTTTCTGCAGCCATCTATTTCATTCTGTCATGCATTCAGTATTTAGATATCCTATGTGTGTTTGTCCTACCTGGTATAGATGCTGTAAGCCAAGCTTGGCTGTGTTGAGAGTTGGCTGAGTTCCAGGAGTGTCTTATTGGTGATCTTACTCAACAATTTAGTAATGGATAGATAGCACTCGTAGGTGAGGTTAAAAACAATGCTCACAGTGTCTGCTTCAGGTCTAGGTACTGGAGCCACTGAGAATAAAATGATGTACATGTTAGCTTTCCCTAGATCTTGACACTTCAGTGTAGAGGGCTGAATTGAAGAGTCTTACTTGAAACAGGTATGCATAAATCCATCAGCATGAGAGGTATCACACAAACACATAGCAATATAACACAGGCTAGTAGTGATGTAACAAACATGAATCAATATGAGGAATTATATATTTCCAGAAGTCCTAGAAGGAGGATATGTAAATAACAATCACACATATGCCTCCTTCAGCAGCCAAGAGATAGTCCAAAACCAATCTATTGTCCATTATTTCACGTGTCAGGGAATCCAATGATTTCTGTAGATTTTGAAGTCCTGCATAAGTCTCATCATACTTCAGGGAATCCAGTGATTCCTGCCACAGGTAACCCTAGAGAACTTTTAAATTTAGCTCTTTATACTATTAATTTTTTAATTTTTGACAAAGATGCACTCTCTCTGGCAGACAGGTTTTAGAACCCACCAGAAGGGCAGTGTCCAGTGTGAGCAGCTCCACTATCTTTAGATAATCGCCAGGTGATTTGGAGAGACCCAGAAAGTGGTGAATGGAAGGGACCAGATAGGTTAACTGCTTGGGGGAGAGGGTTTGCTTGTATCTCCACAGATGGAGAAGGAATCAGATGGGTGCCAACGAGCTGTATTCGCCTTGTCCATTGCAGAGAGACCGAGCAGATCCTTGAAACGAAGGAAAAGACCCAAAAAATATCAGGTGGTTCCATCGCTGATTGTGCCCACCACTGAAAAAAGCATGAAAGTGAACATCAAAAATTGTTAATGAGACTGCTGCAGAACTTCAAAACCTTCAGGAATCATTGGATTCCCTAACATATGATGAGACTGTTGTAGGACTTCAAAATCTGCAGGAATCATTAGGTTCCCTGACACGTGAAGTAATGGACAATAGATTGGTTTTGGACTATCTCTTGGCTACTGAAGGAGTTGTATGTGTGATTGTTATTTATATACTCTCCTTCTAGGACTTCGGAACATGTATAATTCTTCATGTTGATTCATCACTACTAGTCTGTGTTATATTACTATGTGCTTATGTAATAATCTCCCATGGATTTTATGTGTACTTATTTCAAGTAAGACCCTTCATTCCAGAGTTTTGGCCTTCTACACTTTAGCCTTACACTTTATTTTTAAATTTTATTTTTATTTTGTGAAATAAAACAAACATTTCCATAACATATCACAATTTTAAAAAAAGATGATTGTACATGAAACTGAAAATCTACTGCATATGATTTGCTATTTTTTTCAAATATACAACAAAATTATTTATTTTTTACTTCCTACCTCCCCTGCTCCAGAGATGGCCAAATAGGCATGTTTATGTAAAATTACTCTATGCATACTTCTATTTATCATTTCTTTTCCTGAATGCAGATAGGATTTTTTCTTTATATGTCCTTTATAATTAATTGGGGTATTTATGTAAATAACATATTCACTCTAAGTTGTTCTTAAAACAATGTTGCTATTCCTGTGTACTTTGTTCTCTTGGTTCTGTTCATTTTGCTCTTCATTATTTCATGCATGTCTTTCTATGTTTTTCTAAAATTATTGAGCTTATCATTTCTTATACCACAGTAATATACTATTGCAATCATATACCACAATGTGTTTAACTATTCCCTAATTCATGAGTATCCCTGCAATTTCCAGTTCTTTGGACCGCAAAGAGAACTGCTATAATATGTCAGAATATATAAGTTCTTTTCCTTTTTTCCCTAATTATTTTCAAAAATAGATCACGTAGTGATCTTGCTAGACCAAATCTTACTCTTTTTACCACTCTTCTTTGAAGAACATCCCAATTCCCTTGTCTTAAAACAAATTTATAGACAGTAGTTTGTACCGCAGAATTGAGAGTGAGCTTTCATAATAATAATAATTGACTAATCCAATTAAATACTTTGGAAATTTGAAAACCTTAAATTTTATTTTTATTTATTTTTTTTATAGCTTTTTATTGACAGAACATATGCCTGGATAATTTTTTCAACATTGTCCCTTGCACTCACTTCTGTTCCAACTTTTCCTTTCCCTCCCCTAGATGGCAGGGTGGAACTCCCTCCCCTAGATGGCAGACAATCTCATACATATTAAACATGTTAAAGTGTAACATCTTAGATACAATATATGTGTGCAGATCCATACAGTTCTCTTGTTGCACAAGAAAAATCAAATTCAGAAGAAGGTAAAAATAACCTGGGAAGAAAAACAAAAATGCAAGTAGTCCACATTCATTTCCCTATGTTCCTTCTCTGGGGGGTAGGTGATTCTATCCATCATTGATCAATTGGAACTGAATTAGATCTTCTCTTTGTTGAAAATATCCACTTTCATAAGAATACATCCTCATAAAGTATTGTTGAAGTGTATAATGATCTCCTGGTTCTGCTCATTTCACTTAGCGTCAGTTCATGTAAGTCTCTCCAAGCCTCTCTGTATTCATCCTGCTGGTCATTTCTTACAGAACAATGATATTCCATGACAATTATACCACAATTTACCCAACCATTCTCCAATTGATGGGCATTCATTCAAATTCCAGTTTCTAGCCACTACAAAAAGGGCTGCCACAAACATTTTGGCACATACAGGTCCCTGAAAGCCTTAACTTTTAATCACAAAACTTAGTTGTTTTGCAGTTATCTGTTTCTTTTCCCATTTTGGATTTCAGATCCATGAAATACATCTTTTTTTTTTTTTCATTTCATTTTTTAAAATAACTTTTTATTTACAAGTTATATGCATGGGTAATTTTACAGCATTGACAATTGCCAAACCTTTTGTTCCAGTTTTTCCCCTCCTTCCCCCATTCCCTCCCTGAGATGGCAGGTTGACCAATACATGTTAAATATGTTAAAGCATAAATTAAGTACAATATAAGCATACATGTCCTAACAGTTATTTTGCTGTACAAAAAGAATCGAACTTTGAAATAGTGTACTATTAGCCTGTGAAGGAAATCAAAAATGAAGGTGAATAAAGATAAGAGGGATTGAGAATTCTATGTAGTGGTTCATATTCATCTCCCAGAGTTCTTTCGCTGGGTGTAGCTGGTTCAATTCATTATTGCTCTATTGGAACTGATTTAGTTCATCTCATTGCTGGAGATGGCCAAGTCCATCAGAATTGATCATTGTTGTGATCTAGTTCAGATGGATCTGAATCGGTCCCTGTTCGGGCGCCAAAATGTGGTGAGCTTTTTCTTCTCAAAACGCAACCAGGTGATGAAAGTTCAGATCTTTTATTATCTCCAATATAGCCCGGTTAGCTTAGAGGCCTATCTCTCTGCTTGGTTCCAAGAGCTCTCTCCGAATGTCACCAAATCCAAAGGTTTTGTCCTTCAGCCTCTGCCTCTGCTTTCTTCAGCCTCCAGCCAGTTCCACTCTTCATGCCATTCCGGTGAAATCCCCCCGAGAGCCTCTGTCTGTTTCTTTTATCCAAGAGGGAGGAATTGTGGGATATGAGAGAGAGGGATTGTGGGTTTTCTCCCACAGTGCTCTCTGGCCCCAAGAGCTTCAAGGGAAGTGTGAACTCATTGAACTCCAATGAGTAAAGGTGTGAACACAAGCTTTGTATTAATTAGTTCTACTTAGTACCTTGTTTCAGGTTCTGCCCAAAACATCTTCTTGTAAGATTAGATCAACTCTAATTAGTTAGCAGTTAGTAAGGATTCCAACAGATCATCATATATTATTGTTGTTGAAATATATAATGATCTCTTGGTCCTTCTCATTTCATTCAGTATCAGTTCATGTAAGTTTCTCCAGGCCTTTCCGAAATCCTCCAGCTGGTCATTTCTTACCGAACAATAATATTTCATAATATTCATATGCCACAATTTACTCAGCCATTCTCCAATTGAGGGGCATCACTCAGTTTCCAGTTTCTGGTCACTACAAAGAGACCTGTCACAAACATTCTTGCACATGCAGGTATCTTTCCCTTCTTTAATATCTTTTTTGGGATATAAGCCCAATAGAAACACTGGTGGATCAAAGGGTATGCACAGTTTGATAACTTTTTGAGCATAGTTCCAAATTGCTCTCCCGAATGGCTGGATGTGTTCACAATTCCACCAACAATATATCAGTGTCCCTGTTTTCCCATGTCCCCTCCAACATTCCGTATTATCTTTCCCTGTCATTCCAGTCAATCTGACAGGTGTGTAGTGGTATCTCAGAGTTGTCTTAATTTGCATTTCTCTGATTAATAATGACTTGGAGCATCTTTTCATATAGCTAGAAATAGTTTCAATTTCTTCGTCTGAGAATTGTCTGTTCATATCCTTTGACCATTTATCAATTGGAGGATGGCTTGATATCTTATAAATTAGAGTCAATTCTATATATTTTGGAAATGAGACCTTTATCAGAACCTTTGACTGTAAAAATGTTTTCCTAGTTTATTGTTTCCCTTCTAATCTTGTCTGCATTAGTTTTGTTTGTACAAAAACTTTTCAACTTGATATAAACAAAATTTTCTATTTTGTGATCAGTAATGATCTCTAATTCTTCTTTGGTCATAAATTCCTTCCTCTTCCACAGGTCTGAGAGGTAAAATATCCTGTGTTTCTCTAATTTATTTATAATCTCATTCTTTATGCCTAAGTCATGAACCTATTGTGACCTTGTCTTGGTGTACAGTGTTAAGTGTGGGTCGATGCCTAGTTTCTGCCGTACTAGTTTCCAATTTTCCCAGAAATTTTTGTCAAACAATAAGTTCTTATCCCAAAACCTGGGGTCTCTGGGTTTGTCAAACACTAGATTATTAATGTTATTGGCTGTTTTGTCCTTTGAATCTAACCTATTTCATTGATCAACTAGTCTATTTCTTAGTCAATACCAAATGGTTTTGGTAACTGGTGCTTTATAACATAATTTTAGATCTGGTATAGCTAAGCCACCTTCATTTGATTTTTTTTTTTCATTAATTCCCTTGAAATTCTTGATCTTTTGTTTTTCATATGAACTTTGTTGTTATTTTTTCTAGGTCATTAAAATAGCTTTTTGGGAGTCTGATTGGTATAGCGCTAAATAAATAGATTAGTTTAGGTAGTTTTATCATCTTTATTATATTTGCTCGCCCTATCCAAGAGCATTTAATATTTTTCCAGTTGGTTAGATCAGACTTAATTTGTGTGATGAGTATTTTGTAGTTTTGATCATAAAGTTTCTGATTTTCCCTTGGCAGATAGAGTCCTAAATATTTTATACTATTAGTAGTTTCTTTAAATGGGATTTCTCTTCGTAACTCTTAAGTGTTGGATTTTGTTAGTGATATATAAGAATGCTGATGATTTATTGTTGGAGTTCAAATGGGGTCCCTGTTCGGGCGCCAAAATGTGGTGAGCTTTTTCTTCTCAAAACTCAGGCAGGTGATAAAAGTTCAGATCTTTTATTATCTCCAATATTGCCCGGTTAGCTTAGAGGCCTATCTCTCTGCTTGGTTCCAAGAGCTCTCGCCGCTTTGTCCTTTGCTTCTGCCTCTAAACCAGCCTCCAACCAGCACAGAGATGGAATGAATCTCTTGTCTCCTTCACTTGGGGCTCGGCTAGCTTTCTGGTGAGTCTTTCAGACCAGCTTGGTCTCAGTGGGGGGCGTGCAGGAGCCCAGCCACCTACCACAGTGGTGTTAGATGAAGATGAATCTGGTTGTCCACTGAACTTTCGACTCATAGCTTCTTCCTCTGAAAACTCTTCTTCTGCCACCAGCCAGCCAAGTGGAAAATATTCTGCCTTGCCTCGGAGAGAGGGCTTCTGGCGTAATTCCGCTATCTGCACCAGAGTGCTCCTCTCCAATGCAGCTGAACTCTCTTCTGCAACCAGCCAGCCAAGTGGAATATATTCTCCCTTGCCTTGCCTCGGAGAGAGGGTTTCTGGCGTAATTCAGCTGAAATCTGACCGAGAGCCTCTGTCTGTTTCTTTTATACAAGAGGGATGAATTGTGGGATACGAGAGAGAGGGATTATGGGTTTTTCTCCCATAGTGCTCTCTGGCCCCAAGAGCTTCGAGGGAGGTGTGAATTCATGAAAGTACAAAGTTTACTTTGTGAAGCTGGCATACTTGTGAACTCCAATGAGTAAAGGTGTAAACACAAGCCTTGTATTAATTAGTCCTACTTAGTACCTTGTTTCAGGTTCTGCCCAAAACATCTTGTAAGATCAGATCAACTCTAATTAGTTAGCAGTTTGTAAAGATTCCAACATCTCCCCCTTTCTTTTGTTTTGGAACATGGGATGGTCATGACCTCCCTGATTTCTCAAGGAGGTGAGAACCCCACCTAAAAGGTGATCACGCCTTCCCTGACATCTCAGGAAGGGAGATGAAAACACCAAAGGAAATAGGAAATCAAATCAGATTAGTGGGTTTCTGAAGGGGTACACATAAATCCATCAATATGGGCCAGAACTTTGTAACAGATATACATGGTATACATAAATCCATCAATATGGGAGGCATTATACATAATTTACATAAGCACATAGCAATATAACACAGCCTAGTAGTAATGTAACAACATGAATCAACCTGAAAATTTACACATGTCCATAAGTCCTAGAAATAGTCCATAAGGAATCCATTGTCCATTAGTTCATGTGCCAGGAATCCAATAGTTCCTATAAGCCCTGAAGTACTGCAAAAGTCTCATCAACAATTTTTCATCTTAAGGAATCCAATGATTCTTGCTGGTTTTTCAAGAACTGAAACAGTCTCATCTTGTCTTAATCCAATAATTCCTGAAGATTTTTAAAAGTCCTTTTAACAGTCTCTTTGTCAGCTATGCTCTTTCAATGGTGAACACAATCAGCAACAGAACCACCCGATATTTCTTGGGTCTTCTCCTTTGTTTCAAGGGTCTGCTCCATCTCTCTGCGATGGACAAAGCGAATGCGGCTCGTCGGCACCCATCTGATTCCTTCTCCATATGTAGAGATGCAAGCAAATCCTCTCCCCCAAGCAGTTAGCCTATCTGGTCCCTTCCATTCACGATGGTGATCTTCTTCCCAAATGCAGCCAGGTGATAAAAGTTCAGATCTTTTATTATCTCCAATATAGCCCGGTTAGCTTAGAGGTCTATCTCTCTGCTTGGTTCCAAGAGCTCTCTCCAAATGTCGCCAAATCCAAAGGCTTTGTCCTTCAGCTTCTGCTTCCTTCAGTCTCCAGAGCCAGCACCACTCTTCATGTCATTCCGATGAAATCTCCCAAAATGCTCTGTGTCTGCACCAGAGTGCTCCTCTCCAATGCAGCTGACCTCTCCTCTGCGACCAGCCAGCCAAGTGGAAAATATTCTTTCTTGCCTTGCCTTGGAGAGAGGGCTTCTGGCGTAATTCCGCTGAAATCTGACCGAGAGCCTCTGTCTGTTTCTTTTATACAAGAGGGATGAATTGTGGGATACGAGAGAGAGGGATTATGGGTTTTCTCCCATAGTGCTCTCTGGCCCCAAGAGCTTCGAGGGAGGTGTGAATTCATGAAAGTACAAAGTTTACTTTGTGAAGCTGGCATACTTGTGAACTCCAATGAGTAAAGGTGCAAACACAAGCATTGTACTAATCAGTTCTACTTAGTACCTTGTTTCAGGTTCTGCCCAAAACATCTTCTTGTAAGATTAAATCAACTCTAATTAGTTAGCAGTTTGTTAGGATTCCAACAACTTATGTGTGTTTATTTTGTATCCTGCAACTTTACTAAAGGTGTAGATTATTTCTAATAGCTTTTTAGTAGAATCTCTGGGGTTCTCTAAGTATACCATCATATCATCAGCAAAGAGTGATAGTTTGGTTTCCTCATTATCTACTCTAATTCCTTTAATCTCTTTCTGAACGCTTATTGCTAAAGCTAGCATTTCTAATACAGTATTGAATTGTAGTGGTGATAGTGGGCAACCTTGTTTCAATCCTGATCTTATTGGGAATGGTTTACGCAATACATCTTAATAGAATTTACCAGTAATTCACTAGCCTAATCAATTTTGGTCTATTTAAAACAGTATTATGCAAAGAATTGGTAAATCTTGGAATGAAGGTTTTATAATAGGAGATCTTATTTGAATGTGTTGTGAGTAGCTGTGCATATGTAAGATTCATGTATGGTTTTTGAAGAATAAAACTGATTTTGTCAAGTAGTAAAATGATTTCAACGTGTAACATAATGCTATGGAACCTATAGAGTTTTCTCTTATAAAAAAGTGACATAAAGAGAAAATAGATTTGATACTACATAGGATCACTTATGCATATGTCCAACTAATTGTTAAAAACAAGAAAAATAACAAAATAATATATTTTCATTGTAGATTTTTTTTGATCCTTCATAATCATAATGTAAAATGTTTATTGATGCATGATTGCATTTGAATTTTACTAGTCTTATCTTTTACCTTTAATCGATCAAATTTAATTAGCCCTTTGATAAAATAAATCTCCAAAATAGTTATAGTACTTATTAGGCACCTGGAGTTTAGAAATAAATTCATTTGTTGCTGATATTTTTTGTTGTTGTTTTTTTTATTTAACAACACTCAAGAATTTACAGAATATTTTTTGCTTAAAAATCCAGTGAGTTAAATCATTTTTACACATGAAAAAACTGAAATTAAGAAAAACTGAGTGATTTGTCCAGTCACCTGACTACTCTAGTCAATGGTAGAATCACATAATTCAAGCCCCAGTTCTTCTGACACTTGTGTTCATTTTGTATGGAATTAATGAGATGGCCAAGAACTAGTTTAATAGAAGAAAAAAAGACTGTGGTTCACATCAGCTTTAATGTATAAGTGAAAATAAGTGTGAAAAAAAAAAAAGAGAAGACAAAGAAAGTGGAGTTAGAGATATTAGGGAAAAAAATTATTAGAGAGTCATATTTCTGAAGCTGAGAAGAGCATCCAGGAGCAAGAAGGACGTTAACAGTACCAGATTCCACAGGCAGATGAGACAGGGAGAATGAATGTAGAAAAAAAGAGTACTGTGTTTGAGTATTTGAAAGTTACTGGTGATTATTGAAGGAGCAATTTCAGTTCTATAATAAGGACATGAGGGAAATCATATTGAAAAGGAAGCATTTATTTAGGTAAGTTTTTTTCAAGAAATTTGGTAGTGAAAGAAAGGAAGGAGATTGATAGTAGCTAAAAAATCTAAACTTTTTTTTTTTTACTGTAAAGTTAAGCAAACTACATACTAAGCATTGTACCTAGACCAATGATGACACAAAATTATAGTCAAATTTGGTTATAATAAATCATCTGTATTTTTATTGGCTGTCCTCTATACCTGGAATACTCTTTCTACTCACTTCTATCCCCTGACTTCCCTGGCTTCCTTTCAGTCTTAAGCTGCCTCCCATTGCATCTGGGACCATCTCTGGTCATTCTGATTTATGTCTTGCCACTGGACTCAGATAATGCTGAAGGAGAGAGTGAGGTCAATGACTTTGTACCAACTCTGCCTCATTTAAATCTAGTTCACTCACAAGCCAAGACGTCACCTTTGGTGATTGGTAATTCCTCCTCTTCAAGAATGTAGAAGGAATTATAACAAAAGCCCACTTTCTGCAAGTATCTTTTCTTGGTCTTTAATATTAGTTAATGCCTTCCCTCTGAGATTACCTGTCCTTTATTCAAGATACCTTCTATAGTCATAGTTATTTGCAAGTTGTTAAAAACCATTAGAACATGAGTTCCTTGAAGACAGGTTTTATTTCTGCCTTTCTTTGTATGCCTGATGCTGATCATAGGGCCTGGCATATGGAAAGTGCTTAATAAATGTTTGTTGATGGTTATTGTTTAGATGTTTCAATCATTCCCAATCCTTGGTCACCCCATTTGGGGTTTTCTTGGCAAAGATACTGGGGTGGTTTGCCAGTTTCTTTTCCAGCTCATTTTACAGATGAGGAAACTGAAGCACATGGCTTAAGTAATTTGTCCAGGGTTACATAGCTACTTAAATGTCTAAGGACACAATTGAATTCAGGAAGTTGAATCTTCTGATTTCAGACTTACTGCTTTTATCCACTGGGCCACCTGGCTGCCCCCTCGTTGACTGACCATATGGCAAAATGAAACATTTCTTGTACAAAAGCTTTTTAATTTGATATAATCAAAATTTTCTATTTTGTGATCAATAATGATTTCTAGTTCTTCTTTGGTCACAAATTCCTTCCTTCTCCACAGGTCTGAGAAGGAAACTATCCTATGTTCCAAAATAAAACATTTCTTTTGTTTTAAACAATAGTTTCCCAGTTTGTCCTTTTGATAGAGAACTGGAATAAGAATCAGACAGGAGAGAATATGAGTAAAAAGGACAAAGAATACTAACACTTGGAAGACTTGCTCCTTTTCTTCATTACCATGATGTTGATAGTACCATTCTCTACCATGTATAATGTTCATTTCCGGTTTCAATGGAAGCAGAATTTAGAAACTAGATAGAATATCTTTTCACCAATCTAATTACCTACAAATATGGCAGAAGAAAAATAGATATTTATTATTATTGGAGCAGTTGATGTTGCCTTATTACCTTATAGTACTGTGAAAAGAAATAGACAGCTTTGATTGGCTGTGGAGTTGGTGGGCTAGTCACTTGGATTTGACTCAATTTTATTTCTTCATTGTAAAATTATCTTACTAAAACTTCTATCTACTTCAAAGCTTTTTATTGTAAGATATAGAACTTGTAATGTTTTTTTCTGAACCTCAAGAAGTTTTTTCTGTCCTTCATAGGTCAATACCAAGTTGAACAATTATATATTTATTCAAAAATTAATGCCTATTTTGATTGTTTTGACCCAAAGTCAATATTTTGAGTTGTTAAAACATGCCAAATTTTGACTTGGTTATTATTGAATTAATAAGTCAATCCACAATGTTTATTTTGCTTCTTATTTATGTGAAGTAAAAGTTTCAAAAAAGCAAAAAAGGGGTTCTATGCTATTCACTAGTGTTTAAAAACAAACAAAAAGTCCCTGCCCTTGAGGAATTTACAGTTCTATCAGGAAGATAACATATACACTTAAAAGCAAATACAAAGTATATAGGAGATAAATATAAAATATCTGGGGTAGGCACTAGTAACTGAGAGAAGGGAAAGGGCTCTTAAAGAAGGTGGCTTGGAAGTTGAACTTTGAAGGGATCCAGGAATCATAAAGGGCAGCTAGTTTATGCATTGGATAGAGTGCAGGGTTTGAAGTCAGAAGAGTTAGCTTTCTGAGTTCATTCTGGAATTATTTCAGTTTCTTTAGCAAGAAAACTCCAAGTGGGATCACAGAGAATTTGATATGACTAAAAAAAAAAATGACTGAATAACAGCAACAAGGTGAAGATTGCCACATTCTAGGAATGGGTTTCTGTGCTAAGATGAAGAAGCAGGAAATGGAATTTTCTATAGGAGGAATAGGTAATAGTCTGGTTCTTAATGTTTAGAGTTTATAGATGGGAGTAATATATAATAAGTCTATAAAGTAAGCTACAGTCAATTTGTGAAGATCTTCAAATGCTAAAAGGTAGAGTTTGTATTATCTTATTTGTGATAGAAAATCACTGAGTTACTTGAGCAGGGGAGTGACATTAGATCTGTGCATTAGGAATCTGACTTGGGCACCTGAGTAGAGTATGAATTAGAGAGGTGTGAATCTTGGCAGGGAGAGCAGTTAGGAAGCTATTACCATGTGTGAAAAGTGATAAGGATCTGAATTAGGGAAGTTGTGCTTTGATTTAGAAAGAAGGATATGAGTATAAAAGATATTGAAGAGATGCCAGTTGACAATTGGCAACTGGTTGGATTTGGGGGTTATGAGAGAATGCAGAGTTGGGGATGATGCAGATTTTTCAAATCTGGACCATTAGAACACTAGTAGTTATTCTCATCAGAAAAAGAGAAGGTAGTTAGAGGGTAGATTTGAGGGCAAAGATAATGATTTTGTTTGGACATGCTAAGTTTAAGCTTTCTTCATGAAGTTGAATGGGAAATGTCTGATAAGTGTGTAGTGATGACTTGAAAGGAAAGATACTAGGACTATAATATATAGATCTTGGAATTATCTGCATAGAGATTACAATTCAATCTAAGGTAGCTGATGAAATAAGGAAGGCAGTGTATAAGGAGAAAATAAGAGGGTCCAAGATGGACCTTTCTTGAAGAGCCTTAGAAGTCAAGAAATGAATGCTAATCCAGCAAAGGAGACCAAAAAAATACCAACTAGGACAACCAAACAACTGGACCTTGAAAATCTAGGGAGGAGAGATGATCTGGGAGAAATTAGTCACGAATGTTAATTACTGCAGAGAGGTCAGGAAAATGAGAGTTGTAGACCATTACTCCCATTAAATAGGTCACTGGTGATTTTGGTGACAGAGTGATAAATACTGTCAAGTAAGATTACAAGCTACTCAAAAGTGAGTAAAAAGGTGGAAAGATGTAGGATAATAGGTTAAGCAGATGAACACAATTGAAAATTTTTATAGAATAAGGGCAACTTGGATATGTTTATAGGCAAATTATTCATTGGTTAAAATAAGCTCTTTGAATAATTTTCTATTCTTGTGCTGAGAAAGAATGAATATATTCTTACCTCCATAAAAGGTTTTCTCCCAATTAGTCCACCCACACTGTTAGGGGTAGCAGTGTGATACAATTAAAGTACATTGGCTCAGAAGTTAGAAATTAAATTCAGAACCTCCCTCTATAGCTTACTACTTAGGTTAACTTGGGCAAATAACAACTTCCATGATGGCCTCTGAGATCCCTTCTGGTTCATAATTTGCGATCTCATGACCATGTGTTCCTCCACTTTCCCAATATAGGACAATTATGTATTAGTGCCTTTCTTCTGAATGTACTTAATAGTAAACTTTACTTCATGTATATATTATTTAGTATTTTAAAGAGTCCTAATTTCTTTGTTGTAAGTCTTCCCCCTATCATCACAGATTGCAATTCCTCTATACCTTCAATCAGCTTATTCCTGAATCTTTAACTTGTTTTTATCTCTTTTCTGATCAACCAATCTGTATTTCCGAATTCCTGAAGCACATTTTTTTCCCCTCCATTTATTCTAGTGTTTTTTATAGGAGTGGGTGCTATATTTTGTCAAAAGTTTTTCCTGAACCTATTGAGATAATCATATGATTTCTGTTGATTCTGTTTTTGATATAGACAGTTATGCTGGTAGTTTTCCTAATATATTATATTCCTGTATAATTCTCACCTGATCATAGTATATTTTCCTGATGATAAATTGCTGTAATCTCTTTGCTGGTGTTTTTGGGTTGTTTTGTTTTTTAGAATTTTTTTGCATCATTATAATCATTGGGGAAATTGGTCTAAACTTTTTTTTCTCTTTTAAGCTCTTCCTGGTTTAGGTAACAGCACCATATTTATATCATAAAAGGAATTTTGTAGGATTCCGCCTGTTTTTCCAAGTAGTTTATATAGTATTGAAATTAATTTTTCTTTAAATGTTTGGTAGAATTCACTTGTAAGTTCATCTGGCCCTGGAAATTCTGAAGGACATTTTTATCTGGATAGCCTTTTGGCACTGCAAATTCAACATGTACTAAACTGAACTTGTTAATTTTCTCCTAAAAATCACTCCAAGTTAGACTTAATTATTTCATTATTTCCTTAATCTCACACTTCTAAAACCTTCATGTAAATTTTTACTTTTTTCTCACTTTTCATATTTCCAAATGTGTTCAACCCAAGATGTCAAATTAACCCCACTCTCTTTCCCACTAATAATTGTAGCTATGAAGTGGACTGGAGAGTTTCAAAACAAAGTACTTTAGGAAGTCTATAGCTGAAAAGGTCATCATTACAAGTGAGAGATGGAATAAAGGAAATCTTCATGGAAGAAGTCACAATTGAATTACATTTTAAAGAATGGGGATGGATTCATTCTAGGTAAAAGAAAAAACATACTAAAGCATATGTTTGTGAGAACATGTTCCAAGGAACAAAGAAGTATCCAGCTCAAAGAAGGAAAAAAAAAAAAAAGGCAGGGTATAGGTATAAATGTAGCAAGCTTCATCATAGCATAGTAAATATAAAGTTAGAAAATACAATCCACTCTCTGTAGTCTCCTCATTTTACAGATGAACTAAGGACACAAGAGATTAAGTGACTTGTCACAGAGGAGGTGAGGAGCACTAGTAGAAAATATTTATTATTTTCTTTTATAACTATTTATGTATATGACACATTCCCCTATTAGAACATAAGGTCACGAAGAAAAGAAGTCATAAATAGAAACTTGTTATCTTTCATAGTACCTGACATAGTATTTTGGACACAGAAAGTGCTTAATCAGTGACAGTTGAATTGAGGCATTCCTTTAGTGATACAGCATGAACTCTTCAGGCTCTGTGACCACTAGGATGCTTCTAGTTTGGTGGTATTATAGATGTGCCATTGTTAAATAAGACTGTTTTTTCTAGCGTCTAAAATTCTGTGAAGGAGGTTTTAAGTTTTGATCAAATACCTTTAATCAAAATTTTATTGGATAGTTTTCAGTAAGTAGCTTAATGAAGAATGTTAGTCGGAAATCAGTTGTTTGTTATAAGACTAATACTTTGAATTAACAATAAACAAAGAATTTCCATTCAACTTAGTATTCTCAGTATTTCCTGATTCTGATCTACAGACTGTCCTAACTTTATGAAAAATACACATTTGATTTCTTTCATTCACAGAAAAAAGTGCTTTTGTGATATTTTTATTTTGTATATATTTCTGAAGAGGATATAATTTTTTATTATAACATCTTATAATTAAGAGCATATTAAGTAAAATGCCATCTTAGTTGGGATTTTAGCATTTCTGAAAATTTTTCCTAGAATGACAGCTTCTTTTTATACAATCATCCAAATAAACATGTATGTAGAACAGAGACATGTATATAAAATCACAGGATACCAAGAAGTCATTTCTTCATCTCCTAGCCTTGAGGCAGAATTGCTTTTAACTGTCTTGGAAGAAAGTTATTTGAACCATTCCTTGAATATTTCTAATGGGAATAATATTTCTTTTGTAGTATGGTCCAATATCTCAGTACTTTCATTAATATAGAGTTCTTGCTAATGAACTGCCTAATTCCTGTCTGTTGCAATTTAAAATCTGTATCTCTCGTGATATCCTTAGTGGACAATGACAATTGTCCACCATCTCTTATGTTCTATCCATTATGTGTTATGTGATTTCTTACAAATCACTTCTTTTTCATGATGGTAGTGATATTAATATCTTAATTACTAAAGCAGTTTGTACAAAAGTAGAATTCATCTTTAAACAGGAAATGTACTCAAATAACTGGAACTCAAATTTTTATCTGAGTAGTTCACAGTCACAGAAAATAAAGGAATACTTTTTTAATATTCAGAAACAGTCCTAAGAGGAACAGTTCTTACTCATTTACGTCTTTTAAATTTTTTTAAACTTTTTTTTTAATAGCTTTTTATTGATAGAACATATTCATGGGTAATTTTTCAACATTGTCCCTTGCAGTCACTTCTGTTCCAACTTTTCCTGTCCTTCCCTCCACCTCCTCCCCTAAATGGCAGGCAGTCTCATACATGTTAAACATGTTAAAGTATATCTTAAATACAATAAATACAATAAATAAATACAGATCTGTATAGTTCTCTTGTTGCACATGAAAAAGCGGATTTAGAAAGGTAAAAATAAACTAGGAAGAAAAACAAAAATGCAAGTAGTCCACAATCATCTCCCAGTGTTCTTTCTCTGGGTGTAGCTGATTCTGTTCATCACTGATCAAATGGAACTGAATTGGACCTTCTCATTGCTGAAGATAGCCACTTCCATCAGAGTTGATCCTCATACAGTATTGTTATTGAAGTGTGTAATGATCTCTTGGTTCTGCTCATTTCACTTAGCATCAGTTCATGTAAGTCTCTCCAGCCTCTCTGTATTCATCTTGCTGGTCATTTCTTATAATACAATAATATTCCATAACATTCATATACCACAATTTATCCAACCATTCTCCAATTGATGGGCATCCATTCATTTTCCAGCTTCTAGCAACTATAAAAAGGGCTGCCACAAATATTTTGGCACATGCGTGTCCCTTTCCCTT
This sequence comes from Antechinus flavipes, assembly GCF_016432865.1. Lineage (NCBI taxonomy): Eukaryota > Metazoa > Chordata > Mammalia > Dasyuromorphia > Dasyuridae > Antechinus > Antechinus flavipes. The sequence goes on along the minus strand of NC_067400.1, from coordinate 372,039,868 downwards.
CTTTATTATCTCTTTGTGATATAAGCCCAGTAGAAACACTGCTGGATCAAAGGGTATGCACAGTTTGATAACTTTTTGGGCACAATTTCAGATTGCTCTCCAGAATGGTTGGATCCGTTCACAATTCCACCAACAATGTATCAGTGTCCCAGTTTTCCTGTATTCCCTCCAACATTCCATATTACCTTTTCCTGTCATTCTAGCCAATCTGACAGGTGTGTAGGGTTTTCTCAGAGTTGCCTTAATTTGCATTTCTCTGATCAATAGTGATTTGGAACATCCTTTCATATGAGTAGAAATAGTTTCAATTTCATCATCTGAAAATTGTCTGTTCATATCCTTTGAGAATTTATCAATTGGATAATGGCTTGATTTCTTATAAATTAGAGTCAATTCTCTATATATTTTGGAAATGAGGCCTTTATCAGAACCTTTAACTGTACAAATGTTTTCTCAATTTATTGCTTCCCTTCTAATCTTGTCTTCGTTAGTTTTGTTTGTACAAAAGCCTTTTAACTTGATATAATAAAAATTTTCTCTTTTGTGATCAATAATGAACTTTAGTTCTTCTTTGGTCACAAATTCCTTCCTCCTCCACAAGTCTGAGAGGTAAACTATTCTATGCTCTTCCAATTTATTTATAATCTCATTCTTTATGCCTAGATCATGAACCCATTTTGATCTTGTCTTGGTATATGGTGTTAAGTGTGGGTCAATGCCTCATTTTTGCCATACTAATTTCTAATTTCCCTAGCAATTTTTGTCAAACAGTGAATTCTTAGCCCAAAAGCTGGGGTCTTTGGGTTTGTCAAACACTAGATTGCTATAGTTATTGACTGTTTTGTCCTTTGAACCTAACCTATTCCAGTGATCAACTAGTCTGTTTCTTAGCCAATACCAAATGGTTTTGGTAACTGCTGCTTTTTAAATTTCAGATTTAGTACAGCTAGGCCACCTTCATTTGATTTTTTTTTTCATTAGTTCCCTTGAATGTCTTAACCTTTTGTTCTTCCAGATGAATTTTGTTGTTATTTTTTCTAGGTCATTAAAATAGTTTCTTGGAACTCTGATTGGTATAGCACAAAATAAATAGATTAATTTAGGTAGTATTATCATCTTTATTTTATTTGCTTGCCCTATCCAAGAGCAATTTTTCCAATTGGTTAGATCTGACTTTATTTATGTGGAAAGTGTTTTGTAGTTTTGCTCATAAAGTTTCTGATTTTCCCTTGGCAGATAGATTCCCAAATATTTTATACTATCAGTGATTACTTTAAATGAAATTTCTCTTTGTAACTCTAACTGTTGGATTTTGTTAGTGATATATAAGATGCTGATGTTTTATGTGGATTTATTTTGTATCCTGCAATTTTGCTAAAGCTGTGGGTTATTTTTAATAGTTTTTGAGTAGATTCTGTGGGGTTCTGTAAGTATACCATCATATCATCAGCAAAGAGTGATAATTTGGTTTCCTCATTACCTACTATAATTCTTTTAATCTCTTTCTCAACTCTTATTGCCAAAACTAGCATTTCTAATACAATATTGAATAAAATTGGTGATAGTGGGTAACCTTCTTCCACTCTTGATCTTATTTGGAATGTTATCCCCACTACATATGATGTTTACTGATGGTTTTAAATAGATGCTACTGACTATTTTAAGGAAAAGTACATTTATTCCTATATTCTCAAGTGTTTCTAATAGGAATGGATGTTGGATTTTATCAAATGCTTTTTCTGCATCTATTGAGATGATCATATGGTTTTTGTTAATTTGGTTATTGATATAGTCAATTATGCTAATAGTTTTCCTAATATTGAGCCAGCCTTGCATTCCTGGTATAAATCCTACTTGATCATGGTATATTATCCTGGGGATGATTTTCTGTAATCTTTTTGATAATATTTTATTTAAGATTTTTGCATCAGTATTCATTAGGGAGCTTGGTCTGTAATTTTCTTTCTCTGTTTTCAACCTATCTGGTTTAGGTGTCACTATCATGTCTGTGTCATAAAAGGAATTTGGTAGGCCTCCTTCAATCCCTATTTTTTCAAATAATTTATATAGCATTGGAGTTAATTGTTCTTTAAATGTTTGGTAGAATTCACATGTAAATCCATCTAGTCTGGGAATTTTTTCTTAGGGAATTGATTAATAGCTTTTTCTATTTGTTTTTCTAAAATGCAACTGTTGCAATTTACTTCTTCCTCTGTTAATCTGGGCAAGCTATATTTTTGAAGTTATTCATCTATTTCATTTAAGTTATTGAATTTATTGGCATAAAGTTGGACAAAGAAACTCCTAATTATTGCTCTAATTTCCTCTTCAATAGTGGCAAGTTCTCCCTTTCATTTTTAAGACTAACAATTTGATTTTCCTCTTTTTTTTTTTCTAATCAAATTTACCAAGGGTTTATCTATTTTGTTGATTTTTTTCATAAAACCAACTCTTAGTTTTATTTATTATTTCAATAGTTTTTTTTTTTTTAACTTTCAATTTTATTAATCTCTCCTTTTGTTTTTAGAATTTCAAGTTTAGTGTTCAACTGGGGGTTTTAGATTTGTTCTTTTTCTAGTTTTTTTAGTTGGAAGCCTAATACATTGATTTTCTCTTTCTCTATTTTAGTCAAGTAGGCCGGTAGAGATATAAAATTTCCCCTTATTACCGCTTTGGCTTCATCCCACACATTTTGACGTCTCATTGTTGTTATTTTCTTGGGTGAAATTATTAATTGTGTCTATGATATGCTGTTTTACCTAATCATTCTTTAGGATGAGATTATTTAGTTTCCAATTATTTTTTGTCTATTTTTCCCTGGCTTTTTATTGAATGTAATTTTTATTGCATCATGATCTGAAAAGATTTCATTTACTATTTCTTCCTTTCTGCATTTGAATTTGAGGTCTTTATATCAATTTTTGTATAGGTTCCATGAACTGCTGAGAAGAAAATGTACTCCTTTCTGTCTCCATTTAGTTTTCTCCAAACATCTATCATACCAACTTTTCTAGTATTCTATTTACCTCTTTAACTTCTTTCTTCTTTCTTTTATGGTTTGATTTATCTAATTCTGAGAATGCAAGGTTGAGATCTCCTACTATTATAGTTTTCCTGTCTATTTCTTCTTGCAGCTCTCTTAATTTCTTTAACAATTTAGATCATCTAATTTAGCATCTAAATTGTTATGATTTGGTGCATATATGTTTAATACTGATATTGCTTCATTATCTATGTTACCCTTTAGCAAGATATAGTGCCCTTCCTTATCTCTTTTAATTAAATCAATTTTTGCTTTTTGCTTGATCTGAGATCAGGATGGCTACCTGTGCTTTTTTTATTTCACCTGAAGCATAGTAGATTCTACTCCACCCTTTTATCTTTACTCTGTATGTATCACCCTGCTTTAAGTGTGTTTCCTGTAAACAACATATTGTAAGATTCTGGCTTTTAATCCAATCTGCTATCTGCCTCTGCTTTATGGGGGAATTTACCCCATTCACATTTATGATTAAAATTACTAATTCTGTATTTCCTGCCATCTTGTTAACCCCAACTTATGCTTTTCTCCTTTCCTTCCTCCTTACCCCCCCTTCCCAGAATTAAACTTGTGAGCGCTACTTGCTTCACATAGCCTTCCCTTTTTAGTATCCCTCTCCCCACTTTAGAACTCCTCCCCTTTTCTTACCCCTTTTCCTCACAATTTTTGTATTCCCTTTTACTTAGTTTACTCCTTCCCTTTTCACTTTTCAATGAGGTGGGAGAAGTTTCACCATAAATCAAATATGTCTAATATTTTTTTCTTTAAGCCAGTTCTGATGACAGTAAGATACTTACTATGTTCATCCCCCTCCATTCTTTCTCTCAGATATAATAGGTTTCCTTTGCCTCTTCATTAGATGTAGTACCCCCACTTTACCCTTTTCCTGGTACAATTTCCTTTCCACCTCTAGTTTCTAGGACAAAGTATACATGTATTCTCTATATATCTTTATAGCAGAAACATAGTTCCCAAGATTTTTTTTTTATCTTTTTAGATTTCTCTGGAATTCTATATTTGTAGATCAAACATTGTTTAGTTCTGATTTTTTCATCAGAAATAGATAAAATTCACTTATTTCGTTGAATGTCCATCTTTTTCCCTGCCCCCCAAAAAATGCTCATTTTGGCTGGGTAAGTTATCCTTGGCTGTATACCAAGTTCCTTAGCTTTTCGGAATATCAGATTCCAGACACTTCAATCCTTTAATGTGGATGCTGCTAGATCCTGGGTAATCCTTATTGTGGCTCCTCTGTATTTGAATTGATTTTTTTCTATCAGCTTGCAGCATTTTTTCCTTCATCTTATAGTTCTGGAATTTGGCCACTATATTTCTTGGTGTTTTGATTTTTAGTAGGTGATGGATTAATTCTTTCAATGTCTATTTTACCCTCTGTTTCTATAACATCTGAACAGTTCTCTTTGATGATTTCCTGAACAATAGTGTCTAGATTCTTTTTTTCATCATAATTTTCAGGAAGTCTAATAATCCTCAGATTATCTTTCCTAGATCTATTTTCCAGGTCTGTTGTTTTCCCTAGTAGTTATTTAACATTTTTTTCAATTTTTTCATTTTTTGGGTTTTCCTTGACTGATTCTTGGTGTCTCCTCAAGTCATTCATTTCCATTTGTTTCAATTCTGATTTTTAATGAATTATTTTCTTCATTTACTTTTTAAATTTCTTTTCGTAATTGTCCAATTGAGTTTTTAAATGAGTTGTTTTGTTGTAAGGAATTTTTTTTTTTCAATTTCACCAGTTTTATTTTTTAGAGAGCTATTGTCTTTTTCCAGTTCACAAATTCTGTTTTTCAGGGAGTTGATTTCTTTATCCAGTCTATCTTTAAATGAGTAGGATGACTTATCCAGACCCTCTTGCCAAGCTTCCTTTTCATTTCCCCATTTTTCTTCTAGTTCTCTTGGAAGAGGCTTTTTAATTCCTTTTATGAAAGCCTTGCATGGTGAGGACCAGATCACATCCCCTTTTGGGGTTTCATCTAGAGACACTCTGTTTTTAGTCTCCTCAGGGTTTGAAGTCTTCTCTCTATCAGTATAGAAGCTATCTTTAGTTAGATCCTGCTTTAACTTTTTACTCGGTTTAACAAAAAAACCCAACCAAACAAAAAGTGTGATCTGCTTTTAAGGCAATGTGGTATTACCAAGCTTCCTCTACTGACAACAAGAAGTAGCAGTGAAGCAGCAGCAGGACAGCAATGGCTGCACTGGGATCAGTGGTTGAACACTGAGATTGTGCTGAATCCCTCCTGGTATTGAGTGGGTGTGGCCAAGTCCTGAGAGTCTAGTGTTTTGGGAGAGTGAGAGAAGCTAGCACTTTGGAGTTATAGTCTTTACCCCCTGCCCCTGTGTTTATAGCTTCTCTATTGATCTACTGGTTTGATGACAGAGCAGAGTAGCTCACATTGGGGTAAACTTCTCCCCGCAGATTTTCCATGGTTTGAGAAAACCCCACATCCCCCTCCAGTCTGCTCAGTGTGACCTGCATTCCATGCTATCATTACCTATTTGCCTGATGCTTTCTTTGCCTGGCCTAACCGTCCCTGCCCATGAGCAAAAAATGACCTTTTCTGGCAAATTTTGAGAATATCTTCTGTTGATAATGTGTTGTACTCCCAATATTTGTGAGTTTTGACTGTCACGCACCAATTCCAAGGCCTTTCATAAAAGAAATAGTCAGAGGGCAAGGAAGAGCTTAGATAGATGCATATGTCCTCTCTGCCATCTTAGCTCCACTCCCCCTCATTTACTTCTTATTCAAACTATTTCCTTAAGTCTGAAGGACTATACATTTATGGTTATGAGCTGTTCTGAAAACAAAGACCTGGAAGCTCTACTTTGAAGGCACAAAATTTTTGTTCTTGAAATTCCATATATTGCACTCTGCTCTATATTCTTAAATATTTCTAAGTATTATTTAGTATTCCTCAGTGATTTCTTCTTTTGAACAGCCTTATTTTGTTTCTTTACATTTTGCCACTCTTTGTAGCCAAGTTAATACCTTGATGGATGTTTCATAGTTCCATGTGTGCATATTATTCACTTGATACACACAGGTTGCAGTTCATCCCTATCTTCTTACCCTGTGCTATTTATGCCTATTTTTTTTCTATAGGAGCCACCTAAGACTCCAAAAACATTTCTTTGGACATTTTATTATTTTGAGGCCATTAATGTGACACCTCGGTCACCTGTATCTGTTTCAATGAGCATTTTTCAGTTGGGTCTTTTCCTCTTTCAGGTACCCATGGCCTTGAATAGTGAATTTTATAACTCTTCTTCTGTATAATGATAATTGATAATATATTATAGCCTACCCATCCCCAACATATTTCTTTCTGATGGCTTTTAGACTACCCATAATTCTTACTGTCTCCAATCGGTAATGTTCCATGGTTTATAGTTATACCATATCACTGGGAGATCAAGAGGTGATTAGGACAGGTACAGTGGATAAAGAGATGATTCTAGAATGAAGAAGACCTAAATTCAACTTATATCTGTGTGACCTTGGCAAGTCATTTAATAGCCTCAGCTTTTTCATCTTTAAAAACAGCACCTGCTTCTTGAGGTTGCTATGAGAATAAAATGAGATAATACTTGCAAATCTTATATAAATGCTAGTTATTCATCTTCTTTTATATTGATATTAAAAAGATGTACTTTGGTGACAAAGGGGATTTGTTGGAATCATTGCTCTGATAATACCAGTATCAATTTTCTAAAGAAAAAAGAAGAGCTATATTGAAACTGATGATAAGTATTGATAAGCAACCAATTAGCTATTTTAGGTTTTAAGACTACATGTACAGAAAAGATGAAAGCATGAGTAGCTAGCCAAAGATAAATAGTTAGGAGCAATAAGATGTAATAGAAGGAGTCTAGTATTTGGTTCCAGCTTTCACACTAACTCTATGACAATAAATAATTATTCTGAGCTTGTTTTCTCATCAGTAATACCCCATTTACCTCACAGAGTTTTTTTGTTTGTTTGTTTTGTTTTGTTTTGTTTTGTTTTTGAAGAAAGGTTGTTAACCTTTAAGCATTCTATAAAAGTGAGTTATTGATTTCATTGCCACTATCATCACTACTACTACTACCACCACCACCACCACCACCATCACCACTAACATGTAGATACTACATTTCACAGTACCAAAAGCATAGTTTGGATTGCTGAGATACAGTCCATGATCTCTGAAAAACTATGGAGAATGACAGAGGGTTTCATAGAACTAGTATCTTGGTTTTCTAAAAGGTGAAGAAGGAAGAGTTCTGAAATTATAGGGAAATGAACCAGACTTTGATTCTGGGCATAATTCTAGAACATGCTTTTAAAGAAGTAGTTTGGGAATGCTTAGAAGGGGAAATGCTTAGGCCATAGAGTATGTGGAGGATAGTAAAACATGAAATGTGTGAAAAAGGTACCTTCTACAAGTACTAGCAAGTAGAAGGCTTTGAATTCTATTGAGAAGTTTAAACTTTACTTGGAGGCAATAGAAATTTACTGGAGAATTTTTGTTCAGAGTAACACAGCCACCACCACCACTAACATGTAGATACTACATTTCACAGTATCAAAACCATAGATTGGATTGCTGAGATACAGTCCATGATCTCTGAAAAACTATGGAGAATGACAGAGGGTTTCATAGAACTAGTATCTTGGTTTTCTAAAAGGTGAAGAAGGAAGATTTCTGAAATTATAGGGAAATGAACCAGACTTTGATTCAGGGCATAATTCTAGAACATGCTTTTAAAGAAGTAGTTTGGGAATACTTAGAAGGAGAAATGCTTAGCCATATTTGTACACGAGGAAGCTTATTCTCTCAGTACTGTGCCAGATATTGTTCTGACATTTCAAAGAGAAAAGTTAGGCAGTTGTTGCTCTCAAGGAGCTCACATTCTAGTGGGAGAAAAGACACACAAGAAATTCCAGTGTCAAGTCAGGTGGAAAGATAGCATAGTCTTGTTTAAAGTAGGTGCTAATAAGAAGCATGGAAAGGTAGATGGAACCCAGGGATAAGGATGCCAAAATGAGTTATGGGATTCTGGGCATGGAGTGGGGAATAATGACTTGGATTTTGAAAGATGCTGACATCCCAAAGAGAAGTTAGGACTAGAATAATTCACTTAGGGATCATTTGCATTGAAGAGGCATAGGAATAAGTGAAATTCCCAAGGGAAGGAGTGTGGGCTGAGAAAAGAGAAGGAGCAAAGACATACTCTTTTAAGTTCCTATTATAGCCTCCTACAGCTTTTCCTGTTGCAGGTATCTATTATCTCCCAAGGGATGTTCTCTCCTCACCAAATAAAAACTGTCAATAGTTCAAATGAATAGTGAATACCCCTACAATTTGTACTATCCCTAAACACACCTGTGCTATCTGTTTCTAGTCCTTTCAGTGTCTAGAATTTCCAAAAGGAACTTCTTCCAAAATATGAGTATTACTTCTTATACTCTCTTTGTTTTTCTACTCCAGCTGGGATCTGATGATAGGCCATACTTTTCATCTCCACTAGAAAGGGTGAGGCTATTGTGAGAATTATATTGGGTATTCTGCTGGTGATTGCTGTCATATAAGAATTATGAATGTATAGGGATTTCATAAGTCATATTAGTAAACTTTTTGGACCAGGATTCTTAAAAGCAGTGATGGTCTTATTCACAACCATCTAGGTCATTAGCTTTCAGCACCACTTAGCAGGATGAAAATGTCATTGACCAGCAGAAGTATGTTTATTGATCTGTAAAAACTGATAATCTGCTGATTACAAATATTGAATATCCAAATCTTAATACTGCTCAGGAGGATTCTATGCAGATGGCGGAGAGGGTTGGTAAATTTTAGGCCCTCCAGATTTCCCTCACAAATGGAACAAATTTGTGTCTTGGGGTGAACATAGACTAGTGAAAAATCAAGAAGATTTTGGGCAAAACAAGGTCCTCTTGATATCCTGTCTGAGATCTGAAGAAAAACCCTAGGCTGGGGCTTAACCCACGTGAGGTGCAAACACCCCAAGACTAGTTCCTTAGAAATGTTAAGTGGGTAGCCCAGGGGCTGGAGCCTTAGTTGGAACCACTTTCACCTGAATTGTTTGTGGCGTCTAGGTCTGAGTCTGGGAAGACTGAAGGAACCTTGGCTGATTGGGAATGCGGGACCCAGTTGTACTGCTGGGATGCAGCCCTGGGCAAGAAGGAACCAGCACACTCGAGGAGTTTAGAGGTAGTGTTGCTGTTGCTGGAGGGTAGAGCTGCTAGTTTGAGATTCCAGGTCAAAGGGGAGACCTGCAGGGTAGATTGAGGCACTCACCCAGCACCTCACAATTAAAGGGGCTTATACTAATGCCTCTTATTAAAAAAAAAAAAATTTGACCGACAAAGAAGAAAGAATACCACCAAAGAAACTTATTATGAGAACAGGGAAGATTAGGGTTCATCTTCAAAGGAGGACACTAAAGTTAAAAAAAACAACAAAAAAAAAACTTCTACCTCAAAGGGTAATGTGAAATGACTCCCTGTCCAGAGAGAATTTATAGTACTTAAAAGAATTTATAGTACTTAAAAAAGAATTTAAAAATCAGCTGAAAGACATTGAGGAAAAACTAAAAAATAAACCAATAAAAAAAAATCTAGGAAAAATAAGATTATTTTTTTAAAAAGTTAACCAACTAAAAAGGAGATACAGAATCTCAAAGATGAAAATAACTCTTTGAAAATTAGAATTGGGCAAGAAGAAACTAGTGAAGCTATAAGGGACCAAGAAATAACAAAACAGCTTATAAAGGAAAAAATAGAATAGAATGTGAAACATAAGAAAAATGGCAGATGTGGAGAACAGATCAAGAAGAAAAAATATAAGAATAATTGGACTGCCTGAAAAAGTTGTGACCAAAAAAAAAACCTTGACACAATAATGCAAGAAATAATCCAAGAAAATTGTCCTGCATATATACATATATTGTATTTAACATATACTTTAACATATTTAACATATATTGATCTACCTGCCATCTCGGGGAGAGAGTGGGGAAAAGGAGGAGAAAAATTGGAACAAAATGTTTTGCATTTGTCAGTGCTGAAAAATTACCCATTATATTTCTTGGAAATAAAAAGCTATAATAAAAAAAAAAATAAAAGAAAAAAAAGAAAATTGTCCTGGAGTGACAGAACATGAAGGAAAAGAAGTAGGAAAAAAATCCACTAATCACCACTTCAAAGTGATCCTTTGTGAAATATTATTGCCAAAATTTGAAACCTCCAGATCAAAGAGAAAATTTTGCAAGAAACAAGAAAAAAAAATTCAAATACACTGTAGCCACAACTAGAATCATACAGGCCTTAGCAGCAGCCACAATAAAAGACTGCAGGTCCTGAAATCATATGTTATCAGCAATCAAAAGAACAAGGCCTGTGGCCAAAAATATCATATCCAGCAAAGTTATCTATAATATTGAATGAGAAAAAAATGGACATTCAACAAACTTGTAGAGTTTCAGAATTTTCTATCAGCCAAACCTGAACTTAATAGAAAATTTAAAATACAAGAGCCAATTATATCAAGAAACTCAACATGGACAATTTGTTTTTCTTTTTTTATTTTTACATGGAAATGAATAACTCAGAAGAAAAATTAGAATTAAGGTAAAAAATAGTAATCATGTTATACAAATGAGGTATAGAGGAAGAATAGACACAAGAGAGAGTAGAGAAGGGCTCAGTAGTTCTGAAAACCTACTCAAATGGGGAATGGGTTAAATAGGCAATACTACATATATACCATGAAGGGTATAACACCCTCCAAAATCTATAAAGAAAGAAAGCAGGAGTGATGTGTGGAAAAGGAAGCAAAGAGTGAGGGAAGAAGACAAGGGAGGGATCCATGAGTGGGGAAAGGTTAAGTAATAGCAAGCCAAGTTAAGGAGTAGAGTTAAAACAAAGAGTTAGCAAGGATAGGACATGTGTATGTAGGTGGGGGAGATGGTGTGTATGTGTGTATGTATATATCTACATATTTATACATAAATATATCCTTTCTTATATATAGCCTGCTTGGGGGGGGGGGGATAAGAGGGGAGAAAAATAAAGTTATAAAGGTGTGCCATAGAGAACAAAAGAATAATTTGCAAGGAAGTAAAGAAAAGATGGACACTAATGAATATATATATATATATATATGTATGTATTTTACTAATATGTATATACTAATATTATAATTTATATATTTATATGTGTGATTTATTATAAATTATACACATATACATATATATGTATACACACACACATACACACACACACACTCACACACTAATAAATGTACTTTCTTGAACTGGTAATTTGTTGTTATATATTTTGAATCCTCCCTGATCTGCCAGGAACATGACTATGTTCTTTTTTGTTTTATTTCATTTTATTTAGTATTCCTTTTCTATTTTTCTTTTTTTCTTATTCTGTTTTTTTAATAAAAAATAAAGCATAAAATAGTGCTCAAAGAAAAAACTAATTCTTTCTTCTTTAAATTTACTTGTTAAATATAATTCAAATCAATATTTGCTTTTTAATTTGAATATAAGTATATGCTTACTTAAGAAGCCCTTTCATCAGAGTCAGCTTAATTTTTTAAGGCAGTAAAAATAGGAAATTGTTACTTACCTATGAAAGTAAAACATTTGTAATGTTCCATTTAATTTTTAAAGCTATCTTAATAAGAAAACCTCTTTATTTCTCATTAACAGATTCTTGCTTCTAGAATTTTAAGCCTCAAGAGATTGGATTATAAGGATCTTTTGTAGCTTTGAAGAAGAAAGAGTTGGAATATTCCAACTTCACTATTCCAGTGGAGGTCAGTACAATCTGTAGTAGATAAACCTGCATCATTACTTCTGCTATTGCATAACTATGCAATACAATGTGATACTGAAAATAATTAGAAATTTTAAAATGTTTTAAATCTACCATTAACAAATTTGTGTACAAGTATCCTATGTTAGGGTTAGAAGAGTAAATACTATGCCACATGAAACATTTATATAATTATGTAGCAATTTATATGTACTGTTCACCTTGCTATTTTTCTAGCTATATACAGAATTATCTGTATTTTGATTCTAAGAAATTGGTTATCTGATCAGTGTTACTATATGGCCTTTATTGTAATAGGAATTCCCTCTTGTACCCGTAAAAACTCATTTTTCTGACTATAAACTATCTGTAAGTTTACTGTAGGGTCAGAGTACCAATATTAGAGGTCATAAGCTCTGGGACAATAAATCAACAGGATGTAATAAAGTTTGGTGGGTTTTTTTTTTTTAAAGCTACATGGGGAATTTGCACCAAAGTAGGAATTATTGTTTAACATATTCCTTGTATTGAATATTAATATTTATATTAAAATATAGTTATAAAATACAGTAATTGGATTTATTTCTTGCTCCTTTGAATAAATGAAATGATGGATTTGTTTAAACTCTTATTTTCTTGTATTTATTGATTTTTTTGAAAGTAGAATTTTATTTCCTTAACATTTAGTTTTTAAAGAAGTTTCACTGAGATTACTTTTCACAAATAGATGATTTATTTCAGTGTTCTTGGCTGTCATTTTTCTGGATCTCTCAGTTCAGTTTCCAGATTAGGCTTTTTATATTGAATTATCATATAATATGGTTACATCAATAGTTAGTGATTTCACTGACATGGAGACTCTCTTTTCCTATGTATCTTATAGTCTGTAATTAAGTTGTCTTAAGACACAGAAATGTTAAATGACTTATCTACAGAGTTTAAGTGATTTTCCCATTTCATGGTTAATGCCTGGAAAGTTGGTGTTTGAAGTAGGAAGACCTGAGATCAAATTCTGACTATAATACATAATAAATATATGACCTGGGCAAATCATTTTATATCTTAATGCCCTGGGCTTCATTAAAATTGCAAGTCACAAATATGTGCCAGTCAACATCAGTAGGAGTTTCTACTATGGTAATTCTTTATACTATTGAAAAAAAGGTGAAAATCAGAGGAAGTGTCTTAGGGAACAGAGGCATTAGGTATATTGCTCAAATTTTGAAAATATCTTAATTTTGTAGTTGACTTTTTATTTTTCCCCTTGGACTGGAACTTTGATTTCGTTTGTTTAGGAAACTGCTGTTGAAGAAACTTCCTTTATCAAAGCAACCTGATGATATATCTGTAATTTGTAATCTTAGAGAATTACCTGGGCACTAAGATGTTAAGTGATTTGATCAGGATCACATAGCCACTCTGTATCAGAGATAAGAAATTAATTCAGATCTTCTGACTCCAAGGTTGGTTCTCATGCCAAATTCTTACCTGTTATGGTTGCCTTCATTGAGAGCTCAAAGTATGAGCCCTTTGATCTCAGAGGTGAGATGAATGAGGTGGGAGACTCATAGGGTATGAAAAGAGCTCCAGTTTATTATGCCATATAGCCTTGTTGATATATATTTTTGCAAGCGTGATTAGCACTTGAACAGTAGGCAATCCCCAATCACCATTCAGAGAAGCAGCTCATGGGCTTTGTGTTTGCGTTGGTGTCTGCCAATGGGAAAAGAGTCAATCCAGCTATTCCAACAACTTGCTCACAGGCAAGAGGCTCTGTCAAGGCATCCCTGCTTATGAGCAACTAACTGTGATCCTCAGGTTGATCACTTTCCCATGTCGTGCATCACTGCAATGCGGCAGAAAACTTATTGTGTACCAAAGGTGAAGGTGGCCTCTGTACTCTTTCTCAGCAGGATCCCATACTCTAGCAATTACCTTTTAATAAATTTCCTTAATATTATGCTACCATTTAATATTTGTTAAATATTCATATATTATATGACATTATACCATTTGTATACAAATAGCAGGGAATTTTTTTTTGAGTTAGTGAATGGAACTAGAGTGAACACTTTTCTCTCTCTCTCTCCTTTTCTCTCTCTCTCTCTCTGTCTCTCTCTCTCTCTCTCTTTCTCTCTCTCTCTCTTTCTTTCTCTCTCTCTCTTTCTTCTCTCTCTCTCTCTCTCTCTCTCTCTCTCTCTCTCTCTCTCTCTCTCATATTTTTATTTAAAGTTTTTGGTTCTCAGTTCTTTCCTTCCCATCTTCCTCTCTACTTCCATGAAATGGAAAGCAATCAAATATAGATTATATATGTGAAATGGTGTGTAATTTTCCATATTGGCTATTTTGAACAAGAAGACTTGAAATTTTTTTTTAAAGAGTGAAAAATAGCATGCTTTAGTCTTTATTCAAATAATATCAGTTCTTTGTCTGGAGGTAGATAGTATGTATCATCATTAGTCCTTTGAGATAATTATTCCTACCCTTGCTTTTTTTTTACTTCAGGTGAAGCATAATCAATACTGCTCATGTCTCTTACCTTTACCTTGTGTGTATCTTTCTCCTTCAAATGGGCTTCTTGTAAATAACATAGTGTAGGATTCTGGTTATTAATCCCTTTTCTTATCTACTTCCCTTTTATGGATGTGTTCATCTTATTCACATTTATAATTATGACAACTAACTGTGTACTTCCCTCTATGATATTTTCCCCATGTTCCCTCCTTTCCCCCTTATTTCCTATTTTTTCCTTCTTTAAGAAGGGAAAAAAAGAAGTTGTTTTACCTTCTGATTACCACCTTCCCCTATCTATAAGTTTCCCTTTCCCCTTTTATTTTTTCATCCCTTTTCTACTTTTATATAGAGTAGGATAGGGTTCTATATCCAACCTAGTGTGTATTTTATTCCCTCTTAGAATCAATTTTGATGAGAGAAAGGTTTAAGCTCTACCCTATACCTCTACCACCTTTCCATCAATTATAATAGCTCTTTTATACCTCTTTTATTTTGGAAATTTTACTCTAATCTATTTCTTCCCCTCCTTTTTTCCAGTGCAATTTTCTTTCTCACTCATTTGATTTGATTTGATTTGAGGATATCATCCCATCAAAGTTACCATATATATATATATATATATATATATATATATATATATATATATATATATATATATATATATATATATATACTCCTCTGTCTATCTGTCTATATATACTCCTTCTAATTGCCCTTATAGTAATACATTTCTTAAGAGTTACAGTATTTATTTTACAGTATGCGAATATAAGTAGTTTAACATTATTGAACTTTTATGTTTTTTTCTTTCTTGTTTCTTTTCTACCTTTTTATATTTTCATAGAGTCTTGTATTTGGAGCTTTGATTTTTTGTTTTTTAAATTCAGCTCTAGTCTTTTAATTAGGAATGCCTTCAAGTCCTCTATTTCATTAAATATTCATTTTTATTTTGTTTTATTTTTTTTTTCTCTGAAAGATTATATTTGGTTTTTCTGGCAAGGTGATTGTTGGTTGTAATCCTAACTCCTTTGCCTTCTTTTATATCGCATTCCAAACCCTCTGGTTCTTTAATATAGAAGCTGCCAAATCCTGTTTAATCCTGACTGTACCTCTATTATATTTGAATTGTTTATTGTTAGTTGCTTGCAGTATTTTCTGTTTGATCTGTGAGCTCTGGAACTTATCAGTGATCTTCCTGTGAATTTTCATTTTGGGATCTCTTTCATATGGTGATTAGTGGATTCTTTCAATTTCTATGTTGTCCTCTGGCTCTGGTATCAGAGCAGTTTTCTTTGATAATTTCTTGAAAGATGTTGTTCAGGTGTAATTATTTTTATAAAATCATGGCTTTCATATATTCCAAAAGCTTTTATATTGTTTCTTTTAAATCTATTTTCTAAGTTAGTTTTTTCTTTTTTCAAATGAATAATTTAACATTTTTTTCTTTTACTTTTAAATTTTGTTTTATCTTATCTTGATATCTCATCGAGGCACTAGCTATCACTTGCACAATTTTAGTTTATAAGGAACTATTTTTTTCCTTAGAGAACTTTTGTACTTCCTTTTCTAATTGACCATTTTCACTTTTAGGGAATTATTTTTCTTGATAAATTTTTGTTTATCTTTCCCCATGCTATTGACTCTTTTTTCATGACTTTTATTGCATTACTCTCATTTCTTTTCCCACTTTTTCTTCTACTCCAATTTGCTCTTTAAAATCCCTTTCAAGTTCTTCCAGGAATTCTTTTTGGGCTTGAGACTAAATTATATTTTACTTTGAGACTATACGTATATGCTCTTTTGGCGCTGTTGTCTTCTAATTTTATGCCTTGATTCCTTTTTTTTTTTTTTTTAATAACTTTTTATTGACAGACCCCATGCCTGGATAATTTTTTACAACATTATCCCTCACACTCACTTCTATTCTGACTTTTCCCCTCCCTCCCTTCACCCCTTCCCCTAGATGGTAAGCAGTCCTATACATGTTAAATATGTAACAGTATATCCTAGATACAATATATGTGTGCAGAACCGAATAGTTCTCTCTTTGCACAAGAAAAATCAAATTCAGAAGATAAAAATAACCCGGGAAGAAAAACAAAAATGCAAATAGTCTACATTCATTTCCCAGTGTTCCGTCTCTGGGTGTAGCTGATTCTGTTCATCATCGATCAATTGGAACTGAAGTAGATCTCTTTGTCAAAGAAATCCACTTCCATCAGAATACATCCTCATGCAATATCATTGTCGAAGTGTATAATGATCTCCTGGTTCTGCACATTTCACTTAGCATCAGTTCATGTAAGTCTCTCCAGTCCTCTCTGTATTCATTCTGATGGTCATTTCTTACAGAACAATAATATTCCATAACGTTCATATACCACAATTTACCCAGCCATTCTCTAACTGATGGGCATCTATTCATTTTCCAGTTTTAGCACTACAAATAGGGCTGCTACAAACATTTTGGCACATACAGGTCCCTTTCCCTTCTTTAGTATCTCTTTGGGGTATAAGCCCAATAGAAACACTGCTGGATCAAAGGGTATGCACAGTTTGATAATTTTTTGGGCATAATTCCAGATTGCTCTCCAGAATGGCTGGATTCATTCACAACTCCACCAACAATGCATCAGTGTCCCAGTTTTCCCGCATCCCCTCCAACATTCATCATTATTTTTTCCTGTCATCTTAGCCAATCTGACAGGTGTGAGTTGGTATCTCAGAGTTGTCTTAATTTGTATTTCTCAGATCAATAGTGATTTGGAACACTCTTTCATATGAGTAGAAATAGTTTTGATTTCATCATCTGAAAATTGTCTGTTCATATCCTTAGAGCATTTATCAATTGGAGAATGGCTTGATTTCTTATAAATTAGAGTCAATTCTCTATATATTTTGGAAATGAGGCCTTTATCAGAATCTTTAACGGTACAAATGTTTTCTCAATTTATTGTTTCCCTTCTAATCTTGTCTGCATTAGTTTTGTTTGTACAAAGGCTTTTTAACTTGATATAATAAAAATTTTCTCTTTTGTGATCAATAATGAACTTTAGTTCTTCTTTGGTCACAAATTCCTTCCTCCTTCACAAGTCTGAGAGGTAAACTATCCTATATTCCTCTAATTTATTTATGATCTCATTCTTTATGCCTAAATCATGGACCTATTTTGATCTTGTCTTGGTATATGGTGTTAAGTGTGGGTCCATTCCTAATTTCTGCCATACTAATTTCCAGTTTTCCCAGCAGTTTTTGTCAAATACTGAGTTTTTATCCCAAAAGTTGGGATCTTTGGGTTTGTCAAACACTAGATTGCTATAGTTATTGACTGTTTTGTCCTTTGAACCTCACCTATTCCACTGATCAATTAATCTATTTCTTAGCCAATACCAAGTGGTTTTGGTGACCACTGCTTTATAATATAGTTTTAGATCTAGTACTGCTAGGCCACCTTCATTTGATTTTTTTTTTCATTAATTCCCCTGAAATTCTCAACCTTTTGTTCTTCCATATGAATTTTGTTGTTATTTTTCTAGGTCATTATGCCTTGATTCTTATTACCATAGTCACTTCCTAAGGTTAATTTTTTTCTCATTTTTTTCTGCCTTTTTTTTTTTTTTTTTTTTTTTTTTTTTCTGATTTAGATGTGAGGGTTGGGCTTTGGTTCTGCCCTGTCCCAGGCTTTTTGTGCTGGGGCTCAGGGTCTTATTGTTGGCTTTCATTGGGCTTCAAAGCTTAGCTGTTTGCTTTCATTGTAGAGTAGGCTATTTTTCTGGCCTGTAGTGGGGCCTGTGAATGGGACTCTTGTTGACTTTTCCTGGGTGTGGGGCTTAGTTGCTGGCTTCCTCTACGGTGGGGCCTTTTTGCTGGGTTGCTATTATAAGAGGGTCTCTGTTGGCAGGCTTGGGTCTGGGGTGGAGTCTTGCTGTTAGCCAGCCCTGGGCTGGGGCTTCATTACTGGTTCTGGAATAGGCTCTAACCCTTGCTAGTGGCTTGTGCTAGGGGTGGGTTGGGGTTTTGCTATGGTGGAGAGAATATTTGCTTGCCTAAGAGAGAGGCTGGTTTGTCAAGAGTGTGGGGCCTGGCTGGTGGATTGCCCTAAGCTAGTAATCTTGGTGCAGGACCTCTGCTTTGAGGCTGGCTTTGGCTTTTGCTGTTGTTGTTGAATCTTGCTTCAATTCTAACCAGTGAGACATAACTCTTAAGAGGTTGGTAAAGTGCTTCCCTGCTTCTAGATAAATTTTGAGGTAGTTTTCTAGTTGTTTGGACAGGAATTTGGGAGGGTTTTAGAGGGTTTTTTCCTCCCATTGACATTTTGGCACCAGGACTTCAAATACACTTTGAATACTAGCATACTTGTAGGGTCAGACACTTGTAGGGTCAGTCATGTAATTTCAAGGGTTTTAAGAGATCCTTTTAGCCACCAAATTAGATACAGGAATGTTTATAGGTAGAGATTTATTCCTCAGACTACAGGGTTAATTCTTTATTAAACATAAATGCCCCTGGGAAAAGTAACCCATTTGGGTTTATCACACATTTATGGCACCTGGCTGTGTATCAGTTTATTAAGTCTTTCTCTGACAGTAAGGTTTGATTGGAGGGAATGGAGGAAAGGAGGAAAGGCTACCTAGTGTGCAAAAAGCCTGTGATTTTTGTACAGGGGAAAAAAAAAAAAAAAAAACTTTTCTTACTTCATAACTTTGCCTAAGGTCCTGTAGCTCCTCATCCAGTAATACAGGGTCCTGCCTGGCCTATATTTTTAATAGATAATTCATTATTAGTATATTTTTGTATGCAAATCTTAAACTAAAATAGTTTCTTAAATATTCAAGAATAGTTTATATTAAGTAGGCTAACCATTCCCACTAATCCTACTTATACTATTAATTTCTAAGCAAACCTTTTGTTAATAGTGTACAGGTGTACTTAAGCCCAGCTAGTGTTCAAATCATCACACAGAATGAGTGGGTAATTCATGAATGGAGTTTTAATGTGTTAATATTAAAAAAAAAATTGATGTACTACTTTTCTGTTTCTTTCTAACTTTTTCTTTGCTTGGTTTAGCCATTTGCTTTCTTTCATTTGAGTTAGTATAGATATTCATTAAATGGTTTTTATTGCAACTATATGTAACATAGGTAAATCGTCTACTGTACAAGTTGAAATAACTGCCCTAAATATTTAGTGGGTTATAGTTATGGAATATAAATTAGAGTCTCTGTGAAAGACTGGATCCTCTTTGTGTTTAGGACACAAACTTTTTGGTATTTAAATCTCTTCACAATCCAGTTCCAGCCTCTTTATTCAGGTTAATTTTACTTTATTCCCCCTATCCTAAACTCTACTTTAGCTAAACTGTTTTCAGTGCTTAACTGTTCTAGCTTCTTGTTTTCATTGCATAATTTCCTATTTCTTGACTGTGCTTTTATGTGGGCCAAGAGGTCAACAAACACAGTGCTTAATTAGCATATAGCATATACTTAATAAATCCTTGTTTATTGATTGAATATAACTTGTTGCATCCAAAATAATACAGATATCAGTCAGTTTGATGTTGAGAAAGGTGATTCTCTTTTTTTTTTTTTTTTTTTCTCTTTTCTTTTTCCTTTGTGCCTTTTTCCTTTGTTTAACCACAAGAATGGTTTTAGTTTGGCTATTTTATACACACACACACACACACACACACACACACACACACAAACACAATTATTTACAATTCAAATTACTAAGTGCCTTATACTAAAAGAAGTAATACCATAGTCATAAAAGAAATTTTGATCGACACAAGAATTTTTATAAATTCTACCTTTAATTCCTGTCTTAAAGCTTTTTATATTCCACACCTTTCTCTAACATTTCCATAAGCTTTTGGAAATATTTTTTGTTTATTTCTAACTTTTGTTTTTTATACTACTTTCATTTTGAAATATATTTCTTTCCTCATCCTACCCAGGGAGAGTCATCATCTAAAACAGATTAAAAATAGAGAGAAAGAACAAGAGTTTAGTAAAAACTAGCCAACATATTCATGAAAATATATTTAGTATTTCCTGACCTAGCATTCTCTGGAAAGAATGGAAATGGTACATTTTCTAATCTTCTTTTCAGATCCAACCTTGGTTATTATCATTAAGTAAATTAATTAGTTTAGTTTAGTTTTTTCCATTAACTTTTTTTGTCGTCATAGGATATTTTGGTTTTTGAACTCTACTTACTTCACTCTATAATAGTTCATGTAAGACTTTGGTGAATTTTTAAATTCTATATATTCATTGTTTCTTGTGTTATAGTAAGATTTTGTTACTTCACATACCACATCTCATTTATTATCCATACCAAATCAATAGGCATCTATCTTGTTTTTCACACTTGCTGCCTCACTAAGAGTTGTTACAAATATCTTGGTATTTTTGTCTGCTTCCGTGTTGGTATATGGGTAGCAATGGGATTTCTGTGCCATAAACTTACAATAATGTTGTAATTAGGCAATTGCTTTTGTCTCTTTTTCCCTTTTCTTCTCCCTTCCACACTTATGTAGATGAATTTTTCCTTATTCCCATTCACTCCTTTCAGTTTTCAACAAATCACTCTATAGGGAAAGAATTTGGAATTCTCTCCTTTTTCACTTTTTATGAATATTTGCCTCTTTGAGACATTAGACTAGCTGTGTGTGGGTGTTCTTTTAAGTTCAACTTAAAATTTTAAATAAGGCTTGGCACTTGTTTTTGTTCAACTTTAAGTTTTCATCCTTAGTATTTAAGGAAATGACTGCATTCCTTAAAGCCAATTTGAGAAAATATATAGGGAATTAGAAAAAAATTAACATTTTGATCACTTAGTTTACATTAATGTGTGATAGAAGTTAGATTATGGCATTTGGATTTCAAGAGCAAATTTCTAGAAGGAAAAGACAAAGAAGAGGCAGTCCAGGAGAAGCGACATCCATTGTTTTCAAAAATCAAACCAAACATTTTTCTTTAAGGGCAAGTATTTTTGAAACTTAAAAGAAGAATCTTGTCAGGTTAGAATACCTTTAAATCACCAGTAAGAAAATCCAGACCCTTGATATTGAATTTTCAGGAATCTTTCAAGGGGTTCTTACAAAGTAATTATTAGCATTTCTGGCTGAGCGTTGGAGTCACAGGTGTTATATAATGGACTTCTATTTTCAGAGGCTTAGTCAGAATCTGAATAATTGGTTCAGTTCTCTCCCTTGTGAAAGGACAGGAGTTAAATAAATATAAGAATCAAAAAGATATTTTCCCTCACAACCCCATTCAAATACTGTTTAATAGTTAATATCACTGATTAAAAATGCTTTTTTAAAAAACTTGTACATACTGCAGCAACCTTGACTCATGTCACTCTCATGCTCACATTTTTAATGCTTTAATTTAATAAACATTAGACCCTTAAGCCAAATTAGAATTTGGCAGGAGATTCTATATAATTGGAGAAAGATTGGTTAGTTTAGATAAATTTCTATGATTATCTTTTAGAATTGAATATGCTTTAGATATATTGCTGTGAAAGAGTTGACTGAGCATTTTGACAAAACTATACTATATCTACTGGGATGGTCTTTGGTCATCAATTTAGCCCTCCAGTAGAGAAATCAAGATTTTCCAGAGTGACAGTAAGAATGATCCACCCTCCTTACTGATTTAGTTGTAATTGAAGTCGAGTCCTTAAGGAAACTGATGAACCATATCCCACCTGGGAAGGATTCTAAGTTATATTCTCTTTTTAAAATGAGTCAGACTGTTTATTAACTAAGACTATTAATTATTCTAGCAAAGGGGCTCATGATCCCAGATATACTGTGCATAACCACTGATTAGAAGAAAAATAGGAAATTAATTAACTCCTGGGCCCCCTTGCTCTATTCAAATAGATTATTTGCAAAGTTTCCAAATTACATGGCATAGAAATAATGAAGATAACCAAATTTGAGCTTTAGCTCTGGCAGTTCACTAGGAATGATTCTGTGTGTTCTAAGGTCTCTCTAGCATTAGACAAAATATTTATATCGATGGAATGTCTCCTTGGTAAACCAGTTGATAAAGAGATAACTTTACAGTGACAAAGATACTAAATAGATGCAAGTCATAGTTCTTCATAGCTCCAATCAAGAAACCTCGAGATATTTCTAGCTATCTTTTTACGTGGGGACAGTTACATGCCATGTTAGACTAGACAAGCCTATGTTTCCTTTGCATAAATTGTGGTGAACATCAGACCCTCCAGAAAGTGTAGACAGTAGTCTATGAATCTCTTTTCTTCACTTATGAGTTTGACTCCTAAATAGCTGAAGGATTTAAAAATGCCAGGCTATGGGCTATTATTATCAGATTGACTCTTTTTCTTATAATAGAGAGGTAGCTAATAATATGTCCTCTGTCATGCTTAAAAATAGTGATACAGCTCTCCTTACCCCACCTATTAGCCCCAGATCCACTTGATTTTAGTGTAAGTTGAGCATCTGAGCTTTTTAAACTTAGTGTTGAATTTTGAGTGCTCTGAGCTCCCTAATCTTTGAGTAATAATCTTAGACAATAACATTACAACAATTTTATCCCAACTAAAAGAATTATTATTAAAACAAACAAACAAACAAACAACCCGATGCAATTATGCTTATAGTTCCTTTTTTCCCCTTAGTATTTTGAATAATTCTTTTATGTGGGGAAATACTCAATTGATGCATGGTAAAAAATGAATAAAGTAAAAATTTAAGTTTTTATTTTAAAGACCATATTCTGATGTTGATAGCAACTGAACAACTTTCTTATGTGATTGACTTTTCTGAAATATGTCATATATATATATACATTTCATCAAAATACATATATATTTTGATGAAATGTACCTCCCAATTGTTTATGGTTAGTGTCTCTTTAATCTAACTTCAAGACTTATGGTACTTTAGGGAAATGCCTCTATCTTTTCTATGTTTTTACTTTATTTACTCTTTTTCTTCCTGATCCCTTGTTAGATTTTTGGAAATTCCTTTCCCCTGATTATAAAGCTCACTTAAATGGTTAATTTTTTTTTTTCTGATTTTAACCTAAATGGAGACAGCAAATTTAGTGATGTAGATCTCTTAAACTCATAAAGGGAATAACACTTGGAATACCAAAGGAATATTTGCTAGGGAGCTTAACTTCAAATAGAAGACTAGAATAGAAGGCTGAGCTCTCATTTCAGAATAAGTTCTTTTATTTCTTCTTGTTTCCCTATCTCATTGCCTAGAGAAGCTAGTCCAAACTTTCTTTCTCTTCCCAAATCTCTCATGACTCTCCTTCCCTCTTCCCTCAACTGAGGACCTCACTTCTTATTGAGAAAATTAAGGCCGTTCATTAATAACTCACTCATCTTCATTTCAACTCCTTGATATGATCTCCCTTCCTTCTCCTCTTTGCTTCTAATCTCTGACAGTAAGGTAGCCCTCCTCTTTGCCAAGGCTGCTCGCTCTCATGTACCCTTCATCTTCTTCCCTTCTGACTTCTTTAAGAAAACCTGTTCTCTATTATATGTGTCTATCTATCAGCCTATGTGTCTTTCTGTCTATCTGCCTGTCTGTCTATATATCTCTGTCTGTGTCTTTTTGTCTATCAATCTGCCTTTCTATCTATCTGTCTGTGTGTCTTTCTGTTTGTCTATGTGTCTTTCTGTTTATATGCCAGTCTATATATCTTTCTATATACCTACCTGTCTGTTTATGGTTGTCTGTGTGTCTGCCTATTTGTCTGGGTATTTATCTGTCTGCCTCTCTGCCTAATTTTCGATTTCTCCCTATTTCTTGGGTTCCTTTCTTTGAACATGCTCAATTCTTCATTGTCCTTAAAAAAATAAAGCCTTCACTTGATTCCATTTTTTCCTTAAGCATTTTCCTTTCCTATAATTTTTTTTTTTGTTTCAGCCAAATTCCTATAAAGAGCTATCTATGTATGCCCTGCCTCTACTTCCTGTTTTGTAATCTGGCTTCAAACCCCTACTGAAACTAATTTTTACAAAGTTACCAACAATCTTGCACTAGAAAGATCTGACAGCCTTTTCACAATCCTTATCCATCTCTACTAAGGTGCTGTTTTTGACACTGTTGATCATGTTTTACTCATGGCCACTTCTTCCTGTCTGGGTTTTTGCAACATTATTTTCTCTCCTGGTTCTCCTGACTAATTATTCCTTCTCAATCTCCATTACTTCTTCATCCTTTGCTTCACAGTTATGGCTATTTCTGAAGGCTCTCCTCTCTCACTCTATACACATGTATTCTGTTTTTTTCTTTCTCTGTCTCTCTCTTCCTCTTTATCTTTCATTGTCTCTCCTTCTAGCCTTATCATGTGCCATGAGTTTAATATTAATTTCTTTGCAGAAAACTCCCATCTACATATATCCAGTCTTAGTCTCTCTTCTGAGATTCTTTCCCATATCATGCCCTTTGATATTTTTAACTTAGATTTTCCAGAAACATCTAAAGCTCAACATGTCCCAAACCGAAACTCATTATCATTTTTCTCCAAACCCACCCTTTCCCCCCTAAAGTATTACATAATTCTAACATTCTCCCAGGTTCATAATCTCAGTAGCATACTTCACTCTGCTTCACCTAGCATATCCAATCACTTTTTAAATTTTTGCACCTTTTTACCTTCACAGCCAGTAAAAAAATGTCCATGCTTTTGGGAAAGAAACATGTTCGATTTTGAATATGTTCCATTCAGAGTGTTGGGAGGACTTCCAGGTGGGATATCAAACAAGTTTCAGTCTGGCTTCTTATCTCCTCTCTACTGTGACACTCAGAACTTACCAGTGATCTGTGACCTACCAGAACTGATGGCCTTTTCTAAATCCTCTATCCTCTTTCATCTTTCTACTGCATTTGATACCATTGATACCCTGACTACTAATACCATCTCTCTTCAGCTTTCATGACAATGATTTCTTTTGGCTTTCTTAGCAGAATGACTATTTTTTCTTAAGTACTTTTAGAGTGTCATCAATCTTCTATTCACTCACTATATGTGATCCCCTGAAGCATGGGGTTTCCCCTAAGGGTCAGGCTCAAGTCCTTTCCTGTTCTCTCTCAATTCTCATTCTTGGTGCTTTCAAGTGTTTTCAGTTCAGAGCAGATGACTTCCAAGTTTATATATCCAGTTTCACATACCCTTTTGGATATGTGAAATATGTCTATAATATGAAGCTGATGTTATAGATTGGACTCCAGTCTCTTTATTTAAGAAAAAAATTGGAGGAACAGAGGGGAAGTGTAAAATGCAACTTAATACATATCCAAAATAATAACTAACATATAAGGATTAAAGGTTTCTAAAGCAATTTGATACCTATATGATATGATACCTCTTTTATTCCTCACAATCTTATGAGGTTAATACTATTATTATGCTCTCCATTTCACAAATAAGAAAATTGAAGCTAGGAATGATTAAGTGATTATCCCAGAGATAGATAATTTGGAAGTATCTAAGCAGAATTTAAACTGAGGACTTTCTGAATCCTTTGTTCTCCTAATTTGCTTATGGTATCACCCTTTAGGTTCAAATCATGTAACCATTTTGACCTTATTTTGGTATGGAGTATGAAATGTAGGCTTGTGCTGAGTTTCTGGCATTATTTTCTAGTTTTCCCAGCTATTTTTGTGAAATAGGGAGTTCTTATCCCAGAAACTAGGATTTTGGGGTTTATCAAATGGTCAATTACTATAGTCATTGATTATTGTATCATGTATATCTAACCTATTTAATCTATTCCACCGATCCACCACTCTATTTCTTGACCAATACCAAATGGTTTTGATTACTACTGGTTTGTAATAGAGTTTTTGGTCTGGTACTGCTAGATCATAGTCATTTGTAGTTTTTTTTTTTTTTCATTAATTCCCTTGATATTCTTGATTTTTGTTCTTCCAAATAAATTTCATTGTTATTTTTCCTAGCTCTATAAAATAATTTTTTGGCAGTTTGATTGGTATAGCACTGAACAAGTAGACCAATTTGCTATATTAGCTCAACCTATTCATGAGCAATTGATATTTTTCCAATTGTTTAGATCTGACTTCATTTGTGTGAGAAGTTTTTTATAATAGTGTTCATATAGTTCCTGGGTTTGTCTTGGTGAGTAGATACCTAAATATTTTATTGTGTCTACAGTTAATTTTTAAATGAAAAAAAGTTCTCTTTCATTCTCTTGCTGCTGGGCTTTGTTAACAATATTTAGAAATGCTGATGATTTGTGCGGGTTTGGATTTCTGAATCCAAAACCCAACAATCTATCTGAGAATTTTAGCTATATGTATTGATTGATGACTGTGGCAAGAGAGTTTTCCTCTGAATTCAGACTCATTTATGCTTTCTTTTCTAGAGAGCATGAGTATAACCTGGCTTTGCCATTATTTCCACTGCAATCACACACACAAAAAAAATCACATAACCTCTTAAGGCTTTAGTTTATTCATTTGTATGCTGAAGGTTTAGCTTAGATGGAACTTAAGATCTTTTCAGTCTTTTAAAGATGTTACAAGTGATTTTCATGTCATCAGTCTCTTTGGCTGGTAAACCTGTATAGGCTGTTTTCCATCTTTGCTTTTTCTGTTGATTCTCATATCAGTAGATTAATATATTTCTCAATGAAAAAAATGAATGTGACCTTTCCAAACCTTTCCCAAACTCTGATTTTTGTGTACATTAGTCAAAAGGAGAAAGCGAAAAAAGAAATAGAACATAGCAAATGTATTTGGGTCCACTTCTACCTTTCATTTACTGATATTGCTTGATTTGTTTCAGGAATAAATAATATGTATAGGCATTTACCCTTACACCAAATTGATATTTTTCCCCCTGGTTTTTGTCATTTTAATTTTATATACTATTCATTGGTTTCCCATTGCTTTAATACAATATGATATAATAGTAATAGATATGCTTAAAACTATTCAGAATGTTAATCATTCTGAAGCGCTTTTCAGCACTAAGTGAAATTGTTTCATGTTTTGTAGTTTGAAATTACTAACAAAATTAGCAAAATGATGATATACTAAAAAAAGGGAATTGAATGTAAGAGGGATATTTATTTCCCAAAATCAGAAATGAAACTCATAAAATGAACTGAATAGTAGCTCAATTAGTAACCCACACTTACATACTTTTAAAGTTTGCAAAAAATTTTTCACTTCTCTTTAATCCCCACTGCAACCTTTTGAGATCAGTGTTAAGAATACTATTAGGCATGGAGCTCTTAGGTGAATTGATGTCATTAACTAGTTCTAGTTCTGGTTCTAATCCAGTTGTTTTTCTACTACATTAGTTTGTCCCTAATTTTGATTTTTACACATTGATAATTATTTTCACTTCTCATTGTCTGCCTCCTCCTCCCCTCCCCCAGGCCCTGAGACCTAAAATGATTTCCACCTCATACTTGTGCCTCTTTACATCTCTATGTGCTTCCCTTGAGATTCAACTCAAATACTAGCTTCTGCAGGAAGCCATCCCTGTCCCTCTGACTCCTAGAGACTTCCTCCTTTAAGGTTAGCTTCTAACTCCATGCTACATGGATCTTGTGTGACTTGTTTATTTACTGATTGTCTCCTCTTATCACATGTTAAAAAACCCCTTGGAGACAGTCATTATGTTTTTGCTTTTGTTTCCCTAGTGTTGAGCAATGTTTGGTACATAGTAATGTTTAATAAATGGATTATTGTTGATTGATTGATTAGTCATGTAGATTAGATGATTATGTAGAATGTATCTTTTTAATAATTTTGTGAGGAAGTAATCATTTTTTGAAACAAGATGAATGATGTTATAGTGATAGTTGGCAGTGTAACCTTGATATCCTATTAATACAATGTTATGGCATACATAAATAAATACACCTTTCAGAGCATAAAGTTGTCCCAAATAAATAAGTCCTGACAAACTAATCAGAGATTGCTGGGAAAAGTTAAATAGGCATATGACTATTTAATTTTGTAAGTGATAAAATGTGATTTTTAAAAGCAAAGCAAAATAGAAATTAGGAAAAGCTTATTTGCAAATTATTTTAATTAGTCTGCCAAAGAGTATTGAATTTGTCTAACCAAACTTTCAGTGTGCAGTATGAATCTTTAGTTCTTAGTCACCACAACAGGAAACTCAAGTCAAAATCGAAGAAAGTAGACTTCACATTAAAATACAACCAGCTTTTAGGTACAGAAACCAGGTCGTAGGTCATCGGAGTAAGAATATTGCATTTGTTTTTTCTTTTGCTTTTTTGCTGAGGCAATTGGGGTTAAGTGACTTGCCCAGGGTCCCACAGCTAAGAAGTGTTATGTGTCTGAGACCAGATTTGAACTCAGGTTGTCCTAATTTCAGGGCTAGTGCTCTATCCATTGCACCACCTAACTGCTCTAAGAATCCTGCATCTCTTTAAAAAGAAATTAAAATTATTTTTCCCAAGATGCTGACTATATATTATGATATATGCTGTCATAAACAAATAAATATTTGAATAATCTTGGATCAGATAATAACATATGCCATTTTATTTTTTTCCCATAAATTTAGAGCTGGTAGAAAACTCAGAATATTTCTAGTATAACCTCTCATTTTATTCAGGAAAAAACTCAGGTCCACAAAAAGGAAATTACTTTGCCAAAGCACATAGTAAACATCAGAACCAGGATTTGAAACCAGGTTACTTGACTCCAGTTCAATTTAACCCAAAAAGTTACATTAGATGGCTCCTTCATTTACATTAAGAAAGTTTTATATCAATCATTGCATATAGTGTTAATATTACAGTCCTGTACTTGCCAGGCTGTAAAGTTGAATCATTAATTAAATGTTAGATTGAAACTGAATAAGTTCAAATAGATTTTTCTATATGTCTACATTTTACTTAAAAACATTCTATTTTTTTCCCCCAGAACTCTATGTTCTGTGTTTGGCATGAAAAAATTAAAGGCTATAGTGAGTGTATTGCTTTGAGAATATTAGTTTTCTTTACACAAAATATATGTTCTAGACTAATTTTTCTCCACATATTAATTAACAACCTTTTATGATGTTATTTACAAGGCTCTGTTTTAGTTGCTGACATACGTAGACAAAAATGCTCATGCTCTTAAGAAGTTTACATTCTTGTACTGAAACAATGTGTACATATATGACTACAAACAATGAAACTAGATAGTTTTTGGTATGCTAGCCATGGAATTGGGTGAGGGGGGAAGGAATTCAAGAAAAACTTTATGTGAAAAGTGATCTCTGAACTGATTTTTAAAGGAAAGAAAGATTCTAAGAGAGATGTATGAGTCAATTTAAGGAGGAATTAATGGTGATCCTCAAGTTTGGTATCTTACTCAAACAAGTGAAGTTTTCAACCCTTATTTTTACCTTCTGAATAACTTGGGAATTTCTAATGATATTCAATGGTTCAGGTATATCTCAACTGGGGTTTCCCTGATGAATCATTAAAGTAAGTGAGTGGGTAGGAAGGTAATGCTAACCTTTTTCGATATGGCTCCATTTCACTGCTGTGTTGTTGGTAGATTTTTAAATAGAACTTCTGTGGGGTGATGGTGGTGGTAGTAGGGCTGGATTGAGATGCAAGGGTAGAGGAGAAGTAGAGAGAAAGAAATAGGAAGAAAATACAAAATAAACCTCTAATCATCTATTGAAAAATCTTATTCAAATTTTACTTTTCTTAAATTGAAAACATTCAATATATGAATTTATTGACCTAATCCATTATTTGTCTTACCAAAGGCTATACATATGCAAACAAGACCTGTAGGTAATTTACTTTTTAAGATGTTGAATGATCTGTGGATAAGACTGTGGAATCAATTTCTCATATGTGTGGGATTGTAACCGTTAATACTGTCATTACTGAAACTTATACCTTCCTACAACTGGCAGCAAGAGTATATCTGTGGAATATATTAATACAATTATTACTTTGATTTTAAATTGTTTGGTTGGAAAAATATTTTGAATATCAGAAGTAACTTAAATTGCTTGACTAGACATCATAGGGCAAAGACTACATATGGTTTTCTATGAAGGATGTTAATAGTTTTAAAAACCACCTGGATATGCTCATATTTAGTCATATCTTCTATTAAGTAATTGGTAAATTATAATCTCATACCTGATTGTGTCAAAATGAGAAATGTTGTTATTCAACATACAAAATAAAATATCATGAAGAAAATACATATTTTTAAAATATTGGTCATCCATCCATGAACCAAACCTAAAATAAACCCAGGTAAAGTGACTACAAAAATAAAAAGTAAGAAATACCCATAGCTATGGAACTTTGTAGTACTGCTGTTTTCTATGATTAATGTGCCATAATTTAAAAAAAATTTGTTATAGTTTTTTATTTACAAAACATATGCATGGGTAATTTTTCATCACTGACCCTTGCAAAATCTTCTGTTCCAAATTTTCCCCTTTTTCCCCTCACCCTCTGCCCTAGGTGGCAGGTAATCTAATACTTGTTAAAATATATGTTAAATCCTATAAATAAATAAATAAATAAATAAATAAATATGTATATGTATGTATGTGTATATATATATATATACACACACACACACACACACACACACACACACACACACACATACACATACACACATATATATATCCATACAGTTATCTTGCTGCACAAGAAAAATCAGAACTAGAAAGGAAAAAAAAAATCTGAGAAGAAAAACAAAAATGCAAGGAAACAACAACAGAAAGAGTGAAAATACTATATTGTGGTCCACACTCAGTTCCCACAGTCTTTTCCCTGGGTGTAGACAGATCTCTTCATTACTGAACAATTTGGATTTGGAACAATTGGTCTGAATAAATTCATTGTTGAAGAGAGTCAATGTGACATAATTTTAAGTGAACAGATGCTAGAAATAACAATATTTGTAAATTTGTAAAACCATACATTTTTTACTTTATTTTAGTTTTGTTTGTATAGGTATAGAAAAGAATGATACTATATTCATGACTTTTTCCTCTTGTAATATTAAACAAAACTCAAAATTGTAAGGATATTTGGAATTTTGCACAAATTTAACATGTTAAATATTGCAAAATTTTATTAAACATTAAAATAAACCAATTAATAATGATTTAGGATTTTTTAAAGCAGTGTTTTGCAGTAATATTTCATTTTTTTTGTCACTAGTAGCAAATCATGTATTGTAGAGAAATGACTTTTTTAGACAACTGAAATAGACTCCATTAGAAACCAGCCTTTGAAACATTCATATATGTTGTCTAATGAGAATCTTTCTAAAGTATTTTATGATTGTATTAATTGATATTTTGAATAAAAATTTTTTTATGGACCTCATGTCTTTATTGTCAAAAATGTTTATTAATCATAGAGTTTACAGGTAGAAGGAACCTTAGAATTCATCTAATCCAACTGACTTCACTTGTTTTATAAATGGGGAAACAGAGACCCAGAAGGGCATTGCATAGATAGTAAAATAGTAGAACCCCATTTGAATTTAAATTCTCTGAATCAAAATTTAAAATCTTTTAACTGTGTGATATTAAGATGCCTTGAGGGGTTATTGAGGTTGCAGGCCTGTTTACTCCTATTGAAATTACTTCAAATTGCTATGCTTTCCTACTTTATGATTTTTCTCTTTCTCTTGGTATCACTTCTATCCATTGTTATGATTTATTTTTGTCATATCTACTACTTGTGCTTGTAATCTATTATGTGCTTTATACTAGGACAGAAATGAATATTGTTGGTAGAAAACCAGATGATTGGGTTCATTAAATGAGTATTCTTAATTTTACACCCCTGTTATTTCAACCCTATATAACCCACTTTAGTATGAAATCTTGACAGTGGTTCTTTTTTCCTAACAAATTAAATACATGAACTTTGTAATAATGAAATTTTTGGTAAGGTTTTTTGTTTGATTTTATTTTCTGTTTGGCTACTCTGTAGTTCTTTCATTTATTTTGGAGTTTTTTGGCTGTGTTTTACATGGGCAAGGTCATCAGAAATTAAGTCATTAGTTAACTGTTACTCAAACTGTACCAATTCTGGTACCAATTGTACCAGAAAGGTAAAGAACATTGCTCTAGCAGCAACATTTGATATTTATTTACAGAGTTGTTGGATGACTTAAAAGCTACTAGCAGTGTACTAACTAGGTCCATTGTAGATCTAGATAGTAAATAATCACTTTTAAAAGACAATTTTAAACTTTATTTTTCTACTATATTAACCTACCATTTTGTAGAAGAATTAATTCCAAATGTAAATTTGTTTTTTTAAACATTTTAGTTTTATGATTTATTAGATTTTGAT
The DNA here is from genome assembly GCF_016432865.1 of Antechinus flavipes. Classification (NCBI taxonomy): domain Eukaryota; kingdom Metazoa; phylum Chordata; class Mammalia; order Dasyuromorphia; family Dasyuridae; genus Antechinus; species Antechinus flavipes. The sequence continues at coordinate 372,007,112 of NC_067400.1, read as the reverse complement.
AATGTTTGAGCTCAAAGATGTTGTAATTAGAACTTCTTAAATATTGCTTAGTTTTATATGAATCACTTGAAAGCCTCCCCTCATTATAGTTGTTATCTGATGCATTTTCCTGAGAATAGGGTAAAATAGGTTCTAAAAGATCTGGCATATTTTACTGATCTGAAAAAGCTGAGGGTGTGGGTCCAGTGACTTCAGAAGAAATCTCTGGCTTAGGTTAATTTTAAGAGATTCATCACCAGGAAGTTGGCTATAAGACAACACAATTTCTAGGCTATAGTGATTTGTAAAACTATTATGACAGTTGTTGGTAAAGGGAATATTCATACTGATAACATGATGGATCTTTTGAAGAAATATTTTAATATGCTTTAAAAAAATTATTGTTGGATATCTTTGTAGGCTATTTACTTACATTCTCACTTGAAACATTTAAAATAGCCTGTGTTTGTTTTCAAATTTGTTTTGTTTTGTTCCCCAGGGTTTTATTCCTTTTTTATAAGGAAGGAGTGCTTTTGCTTTTCTTATCCCTAGTATTTAGCTCAGTCCTTGATACATAATAAGTGCTTACTAATGCATATTGACTAAATGACTTTTTCCTTGGTAGACAAACTAGGAGGATTCTATGTTGGCACTCTTTTTCAGTGGCTTATCAGTTGTAAATTTGGCAGCAGGGTAGCAGTGGTTCAGTGGGTAAGATCTGACTTCATATTCAGTCTCAGACACTTACTAGTTGTATGATTTTAGGTAAATCACGTAATCTATCTGCCTCAGTTTCCTCAACTGTAAAAATAGAGATCAAATTCCCAATAAAAACATTTATTAAGTGCCTCCTATCTAGTGTTGGGCACTGTACTAATTTCTGGGAATATAACGAGTAAAAAGAAAGACAGTATTTGCCATTTAAGAATGGCATCTGAAAGGAAAAGCAACCCACAAAAGGAGACCAGAAAGGGAAGACAAAGGAAGAGAGAAATCACCCAGAGGCATCTTGTTCCATTGAGTTGAAAGCAGGCTGAGCAGCAGATGCAGAGTGGAGTAGATTGAGTAGAGTTTCTATGCTCTATAAAGGAATGCATTGGGAGGAGTTTGGTACTCCTCCCTCCAGCTCTCCAATCAGAAGGGAAAAGGAAGGGGCGTGTCAAAGCTTTCATTAGAAAGTGAGATTAAGTGATGAGTTTATCCTGGGAGGGGCAGTTTGTTCCTTGGAACTGAAACCAGACCAAACAGCAGATTCAAAGTGGAATAATTCACTGCTGCCTCCCAAGGTTGTTGTGAGGATCTAAAGAGATCATATTTGTAGAGCATTTGGCACAGTGCTTGGCACATTGCAAGCAATTAATATACGATTGTTTTCTGTAAACTATAATTACATTACAGCCTGTTTCAGTGTACATTGGTTTAACAACTGTGCTGTGTCAATAATCTCTAGGCTACAGTCCTCCTCTTCTTGGTGGGGAGCTACGTGGCATAAAGTGCTGGGTCTGGAGTCAGGAAAACTCCCGAGTTCAGATTTGACCCCAGAAACTTACTAGAGACACTGGAGAGCTGGGTTCGTGAGCTGGAAAAGGAAATGACAAAACCACTCCAGAATCTCTGCCAAGAAAAGCCCAAGTGGGATCATGACTGAACAACACAGACACCTTTTGGAGAACCAATTTTCTTGAAAATGCAGCTCCTAGGGGACTCCTCCTCTTGTTGCTGTTAGTCTTAGATATTTTCTATTAGTAGGCACTTCAAGGGATCCTTCCTCTCCCACTTAGTCTATTGAGGACAATCTAGCAATGACACCAGCTGTTGATATCCATACTGCCATAAGCCTATCTGCCTTTCCAAAGTTGTCTTTCCATTAACATTGGTAGAAGGTTCTTGGCTGCTGTTGTAGTACTTTTAAGGAAGTTCCTCAAATATCATTTCAAAAACATATTGCCATTGAAATCCTTCTAAAACAGATAATTTCTGGGTTCTGGCTAATTGCCAATTTATTTGAAATGTTTGATACAAAAAGAATTATACTACGATTAAAGTGTTCAGTTATTATTCTCTTCGAAGTTTTTGTAATGCTCCTTGCTATGTCTTACCTTCCTCCTGTAGTTTCAATATAACAAGCATCTCCTTTCTTTCAGGTTATGCTGTAAGAAAGCTGTGAGAGAAAAAAACACACCTTTTTAACAGAATCTGGAGTGGAAGTAAGTCATGAATTATGCATCTCCCGGGATATTTTTCCATCCACAGAGTGACCCCCCTCCCCCTCACAAGTTTCATGAGTAAGGCCACTAGATTGAGTTCTCAGAGATAGTAGGACATGATGACATCCACTGGAAAAGTATCAAAATCCAGGCTCGCCTATTTAGACTTGAATTAGACTTGAATTATAGTATAGTAGATTTAACCTGCCTCACCCCATCTCCTGAGTTTTTCAGATACACACACACACACACACACACACACACACACACACACACACACACACATTCCCTGTAATCATAATCTTGTTTCTCCTTTCCCTTTCTGACTTCCAACATATTTAACACTTTAATTGCTTACTGTGTTCCTTGAATCCATAACAGCATTTACATATGCCTATTAAGTACCTCATTTTAAACTAAGTATGATTTCAATCCATGAGAAAAAAACTGATACCTATAAATTATGCAAAACGAAATAGAAAAAATATAACATGGATATATATATATATATATATATATATATATATATATATGTAGATATAATATTTATTTAATCCTGCATATCCACATTTCTCACACATATACACATAAAACATTGTGGGACCATTTTCTCTGATGCCTTTCAAAGGCTATTTTACCTTTTGAAAGTTATTTTGGGCATACACAGAATGATGTGGTTAGGTCAAAGGAAATAATGCTAGATTATAGATATCAGTAATCTGCACATGTAAGCAATTTACAAAATGAATCTAAACTTTAATTTAACCTATTTTGAAAGGTGTGATATGATTTTCAAAAATATCTTTAATTCGCATCTTTAAACATCACTTTATAAGATTTTTCTGTCATTCAGATGTCAGAAATATCAATTTAACTTTTGAAAGGAGACTACCATCAACTAAAAATTCTCCTTTTTTTCCCCTGAAGGCATTTGAAATGCTAACTTGAAAAATGCTTGTTGGACCTAGAAAGGGAGAAGTTGAGCCATGGACTCCTAGACATTTCAAGCACCAGGAATACTTGTGGCCAGTGTTTCACTGGAATTTCCAATGGAATGAGTAGAAAGACAGGAAGCTCAGGGTCTAACATACCCTTCCTCTATTCACACTTTACCCAAATGATAGATTGGCAAGATATGTCAGCAGCTTCACCCACAACTCCATTTCTATCCACTTCCTAAAAAATATGCCCATTTTCTAATGTTCTTTCCCCTTCTTGTTTATTTAAAATTAGAAAATAAAAAGATTGTGATAAAAAAGAATTTTAGATATTCCTAAGTGATATTGAAAATACCAAGGAGCTTTCTTAAAGAAAAGGTATTTTTAGAATGTTAAATACTTGATTTGTTTTACAAATACATAATTAAGTTGAAAAATATTGAAAACTATCCCAGACTCTTGACAGTGAAAATGAATGATAATTTCAGATAACCATTACCCATTGACCAAACAAGGTAAAGTTTAACATTTATTAGTAAAGAGCTTTATTAAGTTGTTGCATGTTAAATTTATTTAATAAAATTATTTCATAACATGACATAAATAGTACTTAGTTAATTTAAAAACATTTAGCAATATGAAGGATTTTTATGAGATTTTTATTCAGGATGGTATTTTGTATTGTTTTTGTTTATTTTTATGGTTTTATTAGTGTAAAGAACTGCTGATATAGAAATTCCCTCCACTGATGTTCCTCAGCATGTCTTTAACTTTTTGAGAGATGCTTCATTGCCCAAGAGATTGAGGATCACACAGCTGGTAGTTTTCATAGTTATAACTTGATCTCAGTTCTTCCTAATTCCAAGTTCTTGATTCTGTCTACTATACAACAATCCTACCAATTTTCCCTTACAAAAAAAAATAATAGAATTTTAAATTTATATGTAGCATTTATACATCAAACAAATTTTAATTTATTTTGTTGTTGTAATTTGGTTAAGGAAAATAGAAGAAACCATATCAAGAAAGGAAAAAACCCATTCTATTATAGTGCTATTTTTTCAGCTTTTTAATAACATTTGAATATGTTATATTCTCCACAATAAATTTAAAGAAAACCTATAGAAAGGTTATTAGTTACCAGGCAAATAGTACTTTCCAATGGTCTCTACCTATTTGCTTCAGGAGGTGCAATTTTCAAGGATTAAAGATAGAGGATTTTCCTTCCAAGAAAACCCCAAATGTGGTAATCATCAAGTATTGGACAGAACTGAAAATGACTCAACAACAAGAAAAGAATAAGAGAGCTGGATACGTCTTAAGAAAGAATATCCTAAAGGTTATTTTTAATGGAGTAATGGAGTTGAATTGTGTCATGATAGTTACATTTGATAATAGATTCAAATATCTTTTCATGGGGCAATGGAAAGAAATAGATGCAAAAATTATCTTGGGCTACTAAGATTCAGATAGTTCTTGACTATCTTGAACAGCTAGATTCATAGATGATCTAAAACAATGGTGTCAAAATAGGAATGAGGCCACAAAACCATACATATAGACCCTTAGGAACCTCATATTGAGTTAGAAAAACACATACCAATATTATCTATGTTTTATTGAATTTTCATTTATTTTGTTAACTATTTCCCAATCATATTTTGATCTAGTTTGGGTCACACTCTGGAGTACTTTGAATTTCATGTGGCCCAGTGTGTTTGATATCTGTTCTAAAACTATTCAGATTTAAAGAAAGATTTGATCTAAATTAATGAATGGAAATAGGAAAATTGTAACTGAGGAAAGAATCACTAAAATTAAAGACATTGGAATGAATTATCAAAATTAAATTCATTAAAACTCATGTATTAGGAAAATGGATTAGTAAAAGAAGTGATTTAAGGGTGCCAAAACAAAACAGAGAATTTGAAAAGAAAAATACTTATATGTTGTAGGAACATTAATGAAATAAAGATATCATCTATAACACCCCTCCCCTCACAAAACTCTAAGCATAATCTGTGTTTTAATTGAGGAGATGGCATAATTTGATTACATATTTACTCTTATCAGGTGACTATGCCCCCCCTTAAAAAAAATTGTACAATTTGTTTTATAAACTAAACCATTCAAGTTTAAAAATATACCCTAATGCTTAGAAGTAAATTGGCTTTGTTTTTTCCTCTTTAAATTTTTAGACTTCTTGAAGATTTGGGAAAGTCAATGAGTACCCTTATCATTGAAGCTTTTTATGGAGGATCCCATAAACAGCTGGTGGACCTCTTACAAGAAGAGATACAAGATTGCGCGCTTTATACTCTCCCTGCAAAAAAATGGCATTGGAGAGCACGAACATCTGCCTTATATTTCTCCCAAAATGTTCCAGTTAGTGATAATTACAGGTAAAAAGAGTTAGGGATGCTTCTGATTTGGGGCTTGCATGGTGATTATATTGAACATGTTGATTCGATGTTGGCTTTTTGTCTAAATCCTTTATGACCACATTTTTTGTCATAGTGAATTTTATGTCAATTGTTTATAGAGATTGTTGAAAGAATCAGCTCATTACAACAGTGTTGCCATGTGTCACTGTGAGTTTCTAAATGAAGTTGCATTCCCAGACTCTTTGTACCTTTTTGTCCTCCCCTTTATTTGGAGGGGGTCTATATCAGATTAATATAATGACTAAATATATTTAGACTAAATATGTAGAAAAGATAGTATTCAAATATGAAATGAAAAAGATTATTTTGGAGGGGTTTTTTCAGATATCATAGATTCATTGTGAATTTTTATTTTTCTTTGTTTAAAGAATGCTGCTTAGGCAAAAGCATGCATTTTTCTCAAGCAGACACAAAATGTGTTGAGATGATAAATAGAGTTCCTAATGGAAGAAGATTCACACAATCAGATAGAGAAGGAAATAAAAGTGAAGTATCAGTGATGATGATGGAGAGGAAAGTATAGAAGCCTTTTCTTTTCAATGCTCTTTGTATTAGTGTCCTTTCTGCCCTTTTTCTTCTTCTTTGTCCTCCCCCTCATGATGGAGGAGTTATATGGGGGAGTAGGGGACATGGGGGAGGGGGAGGAAATCCCTAGTGCTGTATTCTATTCCCAGGATGAAAACCATCAGTTTGTTAAATTAAAAAAAAACAAACAAACAAAAAACAAAGCTTTATACAGTACCTATTATTTTCTAGGTACTGTGCTAAGTGCTTTACAATTATTATCTCATTTGATCTTCAAAACAATCCTGTCAGGTAGATACTATTATTATTTCCATTTTATGGATAAGGAAACTAAGGCAGATTGAGATTAAATGACTTTCTCAGAGTCTCACAGCTAGGAAGTATCTGAGGCCACATTTCAGTTAGCCCTTCCTAATTACCCAGAGCTACATACACTGTAATAGATACTGCTTTATATTCTTGATTTTTGGTCCTTAAAGGAATTCCCATTTGCTAGATTCTGACCTTCTCTGAGCATCCAAACCACTCAGTATTGATTCCCCTGCCTTACTTCCACCTCCCCCGCCAAAGCCTATTGTATTAGGTATTAGAGATATACTTTTTTTTAAAAAAAAAGAGTACTTGATATTAAGGAACTTAAAGTCTTCAGAGGAGAAATATTATGTCCACAGATAAGCAAATACAAAATGCAAAATGTCCCAAAAAATCTTAGTGTATTTTTATTAAGTTTCTGTAACTTAAAACTTCAAAAGTATAACTTTGAGGATGTCTTATAATATGTAAAACAATATGAGGGTCCTATGAACTTGGTAGAAGTAGATCAGATAATTCCCATGTGTAAGAGATAATATAGTTGAGTTCAGTGTTTAAGGAAGGAAGTAATTATAAGGGGCAAATATGAGTACATAGGGACCATCAGTATGGAAAGCCATTAAATTTTAATGGTAATAAATTCATATTGCTGAAGACTTTGAATGGAAAATGTAGTGTCCTTTTTTCTAGCGCCCCACATTGGGCACCAAAATGTAATATGCTTTCTAGAGCCCCCAAATTCGGGTGCCAAAATATAACTGTCCAGGCTTGCTCTCTGGAGGATCTCAGGACCAGCCTTGGTCTTAGTGGAGGAGTGAAGGAGGCTGGAGACTCACAAGAAGGGTCAAAGATAGAGTGTCTTTATTTCAAGTTCTCTCAGCCCTTAAATACCTTGGTATTACATCATTACAGCACGCTAAGTATGTGCCAACTAGAGAACCATTATATCATCACATAGCACTGAGAAAGTGCTAACTATAAGCACCCTCCTATTGATATGTAAATGCCTCTCTTTACTGTAAATATCCTTTGCTTCAAGTAGAACACAGGTGGTCATGTTCTCCTTAACTTCTCGGGAAGGCTGAGAGCACTTGGGGAGATGGGGAACCAAACCAGACATTTGTCAGCAGGTTCCCTCTGGGCTGGAGGGTCTTATACCTTACCCAGAGTTTCCACAATATCTGCAGCCCTCTACAGAAAAGATTTGAAAAATTGAACATAAAATGGACTGTTTGCTTCTAGGTGTCACAATTCAGGATTACTTATTTTGATTGTAGTCATTAAAAGAATACTTCTGATTCACAAGGCAGTGAAACTTTAAACAAATACATTGAGAATAACAATTTTTAATTGATAATAATGATAAAGTAGTTTACTTATGAAGGGATAGGGAGTAAAATGAATTAGTGTTTTCAAGGCCCTGTCATAATTTATCACTTAACTATAAGTTATATAATATAGTTAATTTTATGATATGTTTTCATTTTACTTTACCCATTCAGCAAATATTCAAACACTAACATTTATCTTTTGTATGTCTGTTTTCTTTAATTTTTGAGTATTTTTTCTAAATAAAGTTATTGTAACTATATATATATGCAGTGAAATTTCTTGCATATATATGTATACATACACACTCATACATGTATAATGTATGCATGCAATGTATATGGATGCATTTATGGATGTACGTGTGTTCCCTCTTAGGCTTAAAACATTGTAGTATGTGTTTTACCTTGCTGTTCTCTGAAGCATTATTATTTTGGAGGAGTGTTTAAGACAAACTGTTGGTCAATTTCTCTTGTATTAAAAACCTCATCCTTCAGTGCTTCAAGGTCAACAGCTCAAGCTGTCCAGCATTAGCTGTATTAAACTAATAAGATATCACTCTAAGACATATACCTCATTAGTTTAACTTATAGATACAATGACCTGAGATAACTTAGTTTCAATTTGTCAACTAGTCACCATAATAGGGAGTGGGGATACGGAATAATAGCCAGTTTAAAACCTGGGCTAAGTTAACATGCCTACTGATTCAGAGAGGAGCTCATGTGCAAGGTTACCACCTTTACTTACAGCTGCTAAATTGGAATTGAGTGGAGCATCTTTTAAAAATGAAAAGTACTTTTATCGCTGTCACTTTTAGCATTTAACCACTTAGGGGACCTCATCGTCAAAGGCCACAAAGGTAAAACAATAAAGAACCACATATATCATTATTGGGCTGACAAAATTATTCTAAATGAATAATAATGTGACCGATAAGAGAACATTGACTGGATGTGCATCAGTTATTTTCTAGTCTTTTCCTACATTTGTATGTGCTGTTTTTAAAGACATGTTATATAGCAAATGTATTCACAAAGAGTATAAGTGCATCAGTTCAACTAATCAGGTTGACTCCATTTTATCCTGGCAGGGAGAATCATTCATCACCATGTACATTAGTTGTGTTTTTTTCTATTTTGTTAGGAGTTCCAGAAGATTTATCTTAATTTTATTTTTTCTAGAGAAATAGGCACTCTTCTGTTATATTGATATTTTTCAGGAAATGTCAATAGATGCAAGTAAATATTTCTGAGGTTTTTCTGTCTTGAAGGTGAGAGAAAACACACAATTTCCTTTATTGAAATGGTGTATCTCCGAACTAAGTATTACTTTTTGCTTCTCAGCAGATACTTTTAAAAAATATTTTCCCCCAATTACATGTAAAAACAATTCTTAACATTTATTTCAAAAGTTTAAATTCCAATTCCTCTCTTTCTTTCTTCCTCCTTCCTTAGATGATAAGCAATTTTATATAGGTTATATATGTGCAATCATACAAAACATTTCCATATTAGTCATGTTGTGAAAGAAAACATAGAATAAAAAAAAATTATTTTAAAAAAAGTGAAAAATAGTTTGCCTTGTCCTGCCTCAATATGAACTTGGTTCTTTTTCTGGATGTGGATAACGTTTTTCAAAGTAATTCTTTGGAATTTTCTTAGATCATTGTATTGTTTAGAATAGCTAAGTCATTCACAGTTGATCATCATATAGCATTGCTATTGTTATGTACAGTGTTCTCTTGATTCTACTCACTTTTCTTTGTATCAGTTCGTATAAATATTTTCAAGTTTTTCTAACATCTTGCTCATCATTGTTTATATCACAATAGTATTTTCTCATAGTCATGTACCACAACAGTTCAGCTGTTCCACAATTGATGGGGACCCCCTCAATTTCCTATTTGAACAACTACTTCTTAGTGTAGGAAAGGCTATTTTGCAAGTTTTATTAAGGTGAATGGATTTAGTTATATAGAAGAGCCACTCTTATGTTGAGAATCAATGTGAAATAGGCCATGAGTGCTGGCTCTTGAATCAGAGTACCTGGGTTCAAATCCTGACTCTGCCACTTATCACCTATATGTCCTTTCTTAACTTCTCTGGGTCTCATTTTCCTCATCTGTAAAATGAGGAGGTTGGACCAGTTGACCTTTTTACATCCTCACAGTTCAAAATCCATGATGCTATGAGCTAAAAATCAGATTTTTTTCATCTAGTATGACTTAGTTTCTCTATGAAGTATTGATAATATTGTTGTTGTTGTCGTCGTCGTCGTCATCATCATCATTATATTCATGCCTTTTCTCTGCACATCCTCTGTGCCTCTCACTTAAACACGAAGAAGCCATTTAAATATTTGTTCAATTGAATCTTGTTATTAGTCTGCCAGTCATGATAATAATTGAAATTGTGATCATATCCTAAGAGTAAGAGTATAGTCTTTTTTTTTTTTTTTAAACTAAGCAAAAGTTCAGCAGAGCTGTTGAGGTATAAAGTAATTTATCAGGTAACTTTTGAATGTTAAAGATCTTTTCTCTAATAACTTAGCAATTTCTATAGGAGAAACTTGACCCAATCTACAAAGATTCCATGCCATAGAAAATAAAATTCTTATAGACTATGGTAGTGCCAAATGATATTTACCATGATTTTCTACATAAATATTAAACCAATAAGTAATTTTTAGTGGTCTGTATTTGATATGCAGTTTTTGTGGATGCAATTATAATCAAATTAAATGGTTATGGCTAAATGAATCATAAAGGATGTGTACCTGCACATTCTCAATAGTAAGACAAATAGTAAAATTTTACTATTTTAATTTTCCATGTCATAAATTAGTGGTCAAGAGAAATATTTTAAAACAATTCTAACCAGAAGAAGTTGAAGTATATTCTCTTTTATTATTGTATCTCATAGTTTAGAAAAAAAGGCGGGACAAGGAATGAAGTGGTGCTCAGAGCAGGATGTCAGACAGTTATTCTGGATTTGTACAGCGGATGAGAAAAGAGGGATTGGGTTTAAACTGAAATGAGATAACATTTTATGAAATCCATTTTTGACTAAAGAAACATTAGCTATTACAACCAACTACTAGATAAAGTTGTGGCTTCTCTATTCTTGAAAGCCTTTAAAAATAGGATAAATTCTGGATTATAAACGTGTTTGCAGGAAACATGAGTTGCACTGAGATAAGCTCTCCTGGTTCTTTTGGACTTTGTGACCCTGTGATGTTCTAATTTCTCTTTAATGAAAATCACTGTGGTTTCTGCACCCTAAAACACTGTTGCTCATTTGGATTTTGCACTTTGGAGGTTGTCTCTTAATTAAGTTTCTTCTTTGTTTCTCACACATGATTCTATATATCCCATCTTTGGCTTTCTCCCAGGCATGGAATGCATTTATTCAGCTCATCAATACAGAATCAGTCCTTTTCTTCTTTCAATACTCAGCTGAAATACTCCTTTCTATGTCAAATCTTTTCTAATCTGAACTCTGTTTCCTCCTTTCTCTTTTTATTTATTTTCCTTATGTTTATTCTGTATATGTCTGTACATCCTTTTTTATGTCTCTTGTTGAAATATTAAGTCATTGGAAACAGGTAATACTTCTTTTGTTCATTTTGTACTCCAGCCTCTGGTGTAGTTCGTGACCCATAAGAAACACTTAATAAATGCTTGTTAATGGAACTCCCTGTGCAATGATACCTTCTTCTCATAAGAAAACCCTTAGATTGAAAATAAATGAAGAAGGACTTTCCCATTCTAGAAACTTCAGAGCTCTTTATGTTCTTTCTTTCCAGGTCTTCCAGGAAAAAGCAATATTAAGAAATGGTTGTTTGTTTGTGTGTGTGTGTGTGTACACATATATGTGTGTATATGTGCACCTGGGATGTACATTTCAAGTGGCAAATCATTCCTGTGCATTCATACTTTAAAAACAAAAAACAAAAATCTGTCACATTTCTAGTTCTATGAAAATAGTATATAAATGTTCCTAGAGGTTTTTTAAGTGTATGAGCAATATCCTATAGTCCTATATGCCCTGCTGGTAGGTGGCCATAAGTGCACCATACCAACTGTAGACCAGGTTATATTATTATGAAACATAATATATTCAACAACAAAATGAAACAATATAAAATATTGAATAATATGAAATAATATGAAACAATAAAAACATATCCCTTTAGACATGGGAATTCTCACCAGCTGGAATCACCTCAAGTCTTATTTAGGGCCACATGGTTGAATGGAATTGATCTTTTGTTTGCAGGTGTGAGAGTCCCAGGAACTGAGATCACTTCTGGTGTGAGGGTGTAAATTATTTGAACAGCTCTGTGAATATCATGAGTTATGGATCTTTCATAAGGCATTTCATTGCTTAGGAGAAGGACAGCTTGTTTGCTTCCTTTACTAAGTGGTTTCCCCATTCCTTGCTATAACACTAAGGGATGCCTTTTTTTCTTTTGACTGTCTTTCCCCTCCTCCCTTTTTGTAGCCAGAACACACAGCCTTCTGGTTTTTGCATGCCCCTTAAGGCTCTGTACATAGTATTTTCATCTCCACAAAGTCCCCAGTGATTGAATGCATTGTTCAATTTAGCCGTCTGGACTGTTTGTTGGAAATTACACTGACCACAACACAGCAGACATAGAGTAATCCTAGAAACCAAATAATTAACCACCCAGTTTTTTCCAATTAACATATACATACATACATACATACACACACACATGCATACAGACAAACACACACACACAAGTTAAAAGAATGGCTACACTTTTAATAACCAAAAGAAATCCTTCAGCAAAGAACTGGAAATTAGAATTGTTACAGTGTTCCCTGAAGGAAGATTTCAGGGTTTTTGTTTTTGTCTTCACTTTTCTTTGCACTCTTTTGTCATTTCCTGAAAGAGGGAAAATATTCCAGGGGCAAAATAAAAGAATATGTTGCCAGAGAATGGAATTGTTAGTTTATTCGCAGCACAAAGTGCTAATTTAGAAGTGTTTATATGCTTAATAGCATATACTATGAAGCTATTGTGATTCAAGGGGTTAAGCACTAGAATGCAACTTCAAGATCATATTTTTAATAGATTTTTTTTGGGGGGGAAAGTGTACGTATATACATAGTCACATATATCATATAAGATTCTATACAGCCCCCCAGGTAACTGTTCATATGGATAAAAGATATTATTTGTAACAGACTCTGGCCCTTAAAGTACCTCTAGGGTAAATGTTCAAGCATATTTACCCTTTGAAATTTGACAACTATATTTTAAAAGACAAACTGTATGTTTATTACACTTTTAGAAAGAACAAAATATCATTATTTTTAATGAATGGAGAGGTGAAAAAAATGACAAGCCAGAAATGAATATAAAATGTACTGTTCTGTAAAAGACCCCTAGAAGTATAATAAGGGCCTGCATCATTTTGCTTTTCTAAGGAGCATGCTTAATCTTGACATCTTATTACTGAAGCTGGTAGTCAGATCTAAGAATGTTTCCAACTCAGTATTTTAAGACAGAATTGTGTGTGTGTGTGTGTGTGTGTGTGTGTGTGTGTGTGTGTGTGTGTGGCCAAAGAGGATACCAGCTACTTCCAATGTAGAATTGTTTATGTTTGTTACCACATTAAGGGGAAACAAGTTAATTATTCAATTTTAACAAATGAAATTGGATTTCTACTAATATAACTTAATTTCTGAATTTTTGTGCATAGAAATATCATGCTTAATTTCTGTTTTCTATGAGCTTATAATCTAGCTAAGTACAATATAACCAGACTAACACACAAAAGAGTTAGATAATATTATATAACATGCTTGGATTTGAAAGATGGAAGAAAAAAATCAGTGTGTATTCAGGCATAGAGAAACTTCATAAAGTAGGTAGAATTTGAGTATGGCTTTGAAGAATAAATATAATATCTATAGGTGGAAAGATAAAATGACATTCCAATTGGGAAGAATGCCCTGGAATTTGATATTTCTGGTATATTCAATAAGATTTCTAAATCTGCAATATTTTCTTTTCAGAAAATAGTAGGAAAGATGATTGGTGAGAACATATTATGGAGTTCTCAGTAAACTTTCTGAGAATAGAGCAGGCCTTTCCTCTTGTCTTTGTATCCCTAGCACCTGGTGTATCACCTTGCTCTCCAGATCCTAAATAAATATCAGGTTGGATTGGATGGAAAACCAGGCAGAGATTTTAGCTTTGATTGGAAGCCATAGTGTGTGGATGTTGGTGGTGGGTTGTTGTTGTTGTTGTTGTTGTTGTTTTGTTTTTTAGCAAAGAAGGGAGAAAAATAATCAAAATAATGTTGTAAGAAGCTCTGGCTTCTGTAAGCTAGTTCTGGCATACAGAATGATTTGGAGGAGACCAGATTAAGCATGAAGTGATGATGACTAAACTTAGAGTGGTAGATGTCAAAATGAAGAAATGGATCTATGAATCATGTTGAAGAAATAATCAGTTCCTGTTTTACCCTGAGGAATGATGGGATATATTTGACTCTTCCAAATCAGAATCGACTATTACTATAGAAGTAGACTAATTTTTTTGGCTTATAGCCAACCAATAATATTGATGGCAGCTTTATTTGTGGTGGCTAAAATCTGGAATAAATGGAAATGTCCAGCAATTTAAGAATGATTGAAGAAATTGTAGTATATGAATGTGATAGGATATTCTCCATTATAGAGAGTTGATGAATTTAGGATACAGAATGGGGGCAGCTAGGTGATATAGTGGATAACACACTGGGCTGAAAGTCAGGAAAACTCATGTAAATGAGTTCAAATCTTACCCAATAATCTTTATTGACCTGGAATGTGACTTAATCTCATCTGTATTATGAGCTGGAGATGGAAATGGCAAGCTCCTTCAGTGTCTTTGCCAAGAAAACCTCGAAATGAGGTCACGAAGAGTCAGACATGACTGAAATGACTGAACAGCAACGAGACATCTATACTTTTGCATTTAGCCATTGAGAGAATTTATTAATTTTTTTATCATTATCTTGCAGATGACTCAAGGAGTACAACATATTCTTGATTAACATATTCTTGATTTATGGCATGTAGACCACGAAAGTAGAACACCCTCTAGCATCAACAATGGTTAGAAAGTGTGAGATAGATACTTCCTCATTTAGTAAAATAATACATCATCTGTTATTCAGGTTAAAGCAGCAGACATTAATAAACACCTGTTACATTTCAGGTACTCTGCAAAGCCCCTGAGGTTGCCAAGACCCTGTAGTCAAATTAAGTTAGCTGTTTTCTTTTAAAGTTCTTACTATGTTCCACGTACTGTACTAAACATGAAGGATACTACTAGGAGCAAAAAAGAAAGAATCTCTGCCTTCAGGGGACTGTCTTATCGTGAAATATATTATTGTTCCTACAATTTATTCTCCTGATTGATGAATTACTCTTCGAATTTCCATTTTAAAGAAGTACCCAGGACAACCATTCTTCTGTCCTTTCCTAGCTTCTGACTCTTCAGGCTTTTTCAGTGTGCTCACATATTTCAGTTCAGGTGCTGTTCCTTCACTGAGCCGTTGAGTTCTCCCAGTGAAAATAGATCAGGGATTTTTTTTTATGCATTTATGCAGAGTCAAAAAAAGCAGAACTTGGGAAGCAATTTATAGAATTATTCCCATTATGTAAATAAAAAAAAAACCACTAAGAAGAAACCAATGTCTGTATGATTGTACTTACCAATCTTGACCTTGGAAAGAGGAACTCAGCTCCTTTCCTTCATTTGAGAGATGGGTGCTTTGGAGTTTAAAAATTTTTGCTTATTATTTGAGTAACTGGAAGGTGTTGCCTATATTCTCAGATGTAATTGTTGGTCTGTTGATTTTTCTCACTTATTTTTCTTTGTCACAAGGTAAGATTTACTGAGGGGGGACCATGATATATCTGACAGTGGCTGTTATAAAAACAAAAGCTATTAATTAAATTTGAATTTTTTTTAACTTTTTATTGACAGAACCCATGCCAGGGTAATTTTTTACAGCATTATCCCTTGCACTCACTTCTGTTCTGATTTTTCTCCTCCCTCCCTCCACCCTTTCCCCAGATGGCAAGCAGTCCTTTACATGTTAAATAGGTTACAGTTTATCCTAGATACAATATATGTGTGCAGAACCGAACAGTTCTCTTGTTGCACAAGGAGAATTGGATTCAGAAGGTATAAATAACCTGGGAAGAAAAACAAAAATGCAAGCAGTTTATATTCATTTCCCTGTGTTCTTTCTTTGGGTGTAGCTGCTTCTGTCCATCCTTGATCAATTGAAACTGAATTAGCTCTCTTTATCAAAGAGATCCACTTCCATCAGAATATATCCTCAAACAGTATCATTGTTGAGGTATTTAGCGATCTCCTGGTTCTGCTCATTTCACTTAGCATCAGTTCATGTAAGTCTTGCCAGTCCTCTCTGTATTCATCCTGCTGGTCATTTCTTACAGACCAATAATATTCCATAATGTTCATATACCACAGTTTACCCAACCATTCTCCAATTGATGGGCATCCATTCATTTTGCAGCTTCTAGCCATTACAAACAGGGCTGTCACAAACATTTTGGCACATACAGGTCCCTTTCCCTTTTTTAGTATCTCTTTGGGGTATAAGCCCAGTAGAAACACTGCTGGATCAAAGGGTATGCACAGTTTGATAACTTTTTGAGCATAGTTCCAAATTGCTCTCCAGAATGGCTGGATGTGTTCACAATTCCACCAACAATGTATCAGTGTCCCTGTTTTCCCACATCCCCTCCAACATTCCGCATTGCCTTTTCCTGTCTTTCTAGCCAATCTGACAGGTGTGTAGTGGTATCTCAGAGTTGTCTTAATTTGCATTTCTCTGATTAATAATGATTTGGGGCATATTTTCATATGGCTAGAAATAGTTTCAATTTCATCATCTGAGAATTGTCTGTTCATATCCTTTGACCATTTATCATTTGGAGAATGGCTTGATTTCTTATAAATTAGAGTCAGTTCTCTATATATTTTGGAAATGAGGCCTTTATCAGAACCTTTAACTGTAAAAATGTTTTCCCAGTTTATTGTTTCCCTTCTAATCTTGTCTGCATTTGTTTTGTTTGTACAAAAACTTTTCAATTTGATATAATCAAAATTTTCTATTTTGTGGTCAATACTGATCTTTACTTCTTCTTTGGTCATAAATTCCTCCCTCTTTCACAAGTCTGAGAGGTAAACTATCCTATGCTCTTCCAATTTATTTATAATATCATTCTTTATGCCTAGGTCATGAACCCATTTTGACCTTATCTTGGTGTACGGTGTTAAGTGTGGGTCAATGCCTAGTTTCTGCCATACTAATTTCCAATTTTCCCAGAAATTTTTGTCAAATACTGCATTCTTATCCCCAAAACTGGGGTCTTTGGGTTTGTCAAACACTAGATTGTTAAAGTTATTGGCTGTTTTGTCCTTTGAACCTAATCTATTCCATTGATCAACTAGTCTATTTCTTAGCCAATACCAGATGGTTTTAGTAACTGCTGGTTTATAATATAATTTTAGATCTGGTACAGCTAGGCCACCTTCATTTAATTTTTTTTTCATTTATTCCCTTGAAATTCTTGATCTTTTGTTTTTTCATATGAACTTTGTTGTTATTTTTTCTAGGTCATCAAAATAGTTTTTTGCGAGTCTGATTGGTGTAGCGCTAAATAAATAGATTAGTTTAGGTAGTATTGTCATCTTTATTATATTTGCTTGCCCAATCCAAGAGCTTTTAATATTTTTCCAGTTGGTTAGATCAGACTTAATTTGTGTGGAAAGTGTTTTGTAGTTTTGCTCATAAAGTTTCTGATTTTCCCTTGGCAGATAGATTCCTAAATATTTTATACAATCAGTAGTTACTTTAAATGGAATTTCTCTTTGTAACTCAACTGTTGGGTTTTGTTAGTGATACATAAGAATGCTGATGACTTATGTGGGTTTATTTTGTATCCTGCAACTTTGCTAAAGGTGTAGATTGTTTCTAATGACTTTTTAGTAGAGTCTTTGGGGTTCTCTCAGTATACCATCATATCATCAGCAAAGAGTGATAATTTGGTTTCCTCATTCCCTATTCTTATTCCTTTAATTCCTTTCTCAACTCTTATTGCCAAAGCTAGCATTTCTAATACAATATTAAATAGTAATGGTGATATTGGGCAACCTTGTTTCACTCCTGATCTTATTGGGAATGGTTGCAGTTTGTCCCTGTTACATATGATGCTTACTGCTGGTTTTAAATAGATGCTCCTGATTATTTTAAGGAAAAGTCCCTTTATTCCTATACTCTCAAGAGTTTTTAATAGGAATGGATGTTGGATTTTATCAAATGCTTTTTCTGCATCTATTGAGATGATCATATGGTTTTTGTTCATTTGATTATTAATATGGCCAATTATATTGATAATTTTCCTAATATTGAACCAGCCCTGCATTCCTGGTATAAATCCTACTTTATCGTGGTGTATTATCTTGGGGATGATTTTCTGTAGTCTTTTTGCTAATATCTTACTTAAGATTTTAGCATCAATATTCATTAGGGAGATAGGTCTATAATTTTCTTTCTCTGTTTTCAACCTACCTGGTTTAGGTATCAGTACCATGTCTGTGTCATAAAAGGAATTTGGTAGGACTCCTTCATTCTCTATTTTTTCAAATAGTTTCTAAAGCATTGGGGTAATTGTTCTTTGAATGTTTGGTAGAATTCACATGTAAATCCATCTGGTCCCAGGGATTTTTTTTAGGGAGTTGATTAATAGCTTGTTCTATTTCTTTTTCTGAAATGGGACTATTTAAGCAATTTACTCCCTCCTCTGATAATCTGGGAAGCCTATATTTTTGGAGTAGTCATCCATTTCACTTGGGTTATCAAATTTATTGGCATAAAGTTGGGCAAAGTAACCCCTTATTATTTCTTTAATTTCCTCTTCATCAGTGGAAAGTTCTCCTTTTTCGTTTTTAAGACTGCCAATTTGATTTCCCTCTCTCCTTTTTCTAATCAGATTTACCAAAGGTTTATCGATTTTATTGGTTTTTTCATAAAACCAACTCTTACTTTTATTTATTAGTTCAATAGTATTATTATTCTATATTATTAATTTCTCCTTTTAATTTTAGAATTTCAAGTTTAGTAATTGATTGGGGGTTTTTTAATTTGGTCTTTTTCTAACTTTTTAAATTGCAGGCCCAATTCATTGATCTTCTCTTTTTCTATTTTATTCAAGTAAGCCTCTAAGGATATAAAATTTCCCTTATTACTACCATGGCTGCATCCCATAAATTTTGATATGATGTCTCACCATTGTCATTATCTTGAGTGAAATTATTAATTGTGCCTATAATTTGCTGTTTCACCCAATCATTCTTTAAGATGAGATTATTTAGTTTCCAATTACTTTTTGTTGAATGTAGTTTTGATTGCCTTGTGATCTGAAAAGAAAGCATTTACTATTTCTGCCTTCCTGCATTTAATTTTGAGGTCTTTATGTCCTAATATATGGTCAATTTTTGTGTAGGTTCCATGAACTGCTAAGAAGAAAGTATGCTTTCTGTCACCATTCAGTTTTCTCCAGAGATCTATCATACCTAATTTTTTTAATATTCTATTTACCTCCTTAATTTCTTTCTTATTTGTTTTGTGATTTGATTTATCTAAATCTGAGAGTGCAAGATTGAGATTTCCCACTACTATAGTTTTGCTGTCTATTTCTTCTCGCAACTCTCTTAACTTCTCCTTTAGGAAGTTAGATGCTATACCACTTGGTGCATATATGTTTAATACTGACATTGCTTCATTGTCTATAGTACCATTTAGCAAGATATAGTTTCCTTCCTTATCTCTTTTAATTAGATCAATTTTTGCTTTTGCTTGATCTGAGATAAGGATGGCTACCCCTGCTTTTTGACTTCACCTGAAGCATAATAGATTCTGCTCCAGCCTTTTACCTTTATAAATTTAAATTTTAACAAACAAAATGAAGAAGAAAATGAATAATCAGTTCAGTCAGTTTTATTTTTCAAACACAATAAAAAATAATTTTAGAAAATCCAAATTTAAAAAAATGAATTTACCTTTTAAAAAAAATTTTGGTGATAGTCCTGCAATTTCTCATTCTTATATATTGTTTCTTGCCTTTACTTTGCAGCATTATTTTTTCTTTATTGCCTTGAAATTCTCAAAATTTAGATTTATTTCTCTATATCTGTTTGTATAGATAAGTATATCTATTTGGATCATAGATGTGATTTCATTGATGTAGGGAAGTCCTGAGAAACTAATCGCCTCTGTCAATGTAGATAGGGAATTGTTCTGCAACTATTAATCATATAGTTATCTGGGATACTAAGAGGTTAATTGACTTGTCCTGGTCACATGGCCTTTATGTATCAGAAGTTGAACTTGAACATGAAGGCAACTTTTTCCATCTCTACCACTGGTTTCCTATCCAATCTCTATCCCAATCCAATGCTGCTTCTCATATATAAATACATATTCTGTCTTCTAAGAAGAGGAGGTTGCAGTTAAAAAGTCAAATCAAAATGTAGCATTATAATTCCAAAAAGTTTGGAATTACTTTCATATTGTGTTAAATAAAACACAAAATAAAAACTCTTAATGTTTAGTAGTTATACAGTGAGTAGCAATGAAATGCAATTAGAAGCATTTTTATAATAAGTTATCTTTTCCTTGTCTCTAGAATATTTAAACAAATTCATAGCTTTGTTTTCATCATTGTTC
This sequence comes from Antechinus flavipes, assembly GCF_016432865.1. NCBI lineage: Eukaryota > Metazoa > Chordata > Mammalia > Dasyuromorphia > Dasyuridae > Antechinus > Antechinus flavipes. The sequence goes on along the minus strand of NC_067400.1, from coordinate 371,986,589 downwards.
AGAAGTAAAGAGAAGATCACAGGTTGAATAAAGTTCTTTGATGCTGAGTATTCTGAAACTTGAGTGTTGTTTAATATATTCATAGTAGAAACATATACAAGTTACAAATTTTCTCTGCCTGCATTTGATAATTTAGAATGTAGAGTGAAAAATGAAAAAAAAAAAAAAGGAAGTGGAAACAGTGGCAATTTTAGAACTGAACTACCTGAAAAACATTCAAGTCTTTGGAAATATGATCTTAATATTTGCCTTTCTTCAATCAGTTTCATTTTCGATAAAATGTTGGCAGATGGCAGCGATCCACTTAAACAGCGATGTATGTTCTTTACTTTTTCCTTCATGGAAAAAAGCTCCCAGAAAACTTTTGTTCTTTAATATGTTCAGCATGCAGGTAGTTTTTAGTGCATTAGCCAGTATTAAACCATTTTTCAACTGCAGTTCCTAATTAGCCATCTAAATCTGAGAGGAATTGTGGTAAGTCTCCAGTCTTTTAGAATTATTAAGAAAAGAAAGAAGTTTTGATGATAGACTTTCAATTCTCTTAATTCCTTGCTTTAGCTTTCTTTAGCCAGAGAAATTAAGGAAGTTGTATTATCATTATGTTTCTTAACCACTATATGTTAGGAAAAATTCTGTTAGATATCATCTATTTGGCAAAAACTATGGGATGTGTTATAACCTACACTGTCATCTGTAGTATATTTTATAACAAGAATAGCAGAAGTTAAAACTTTAGTTACAAATTCAAAATTTAGAATTCAAATGGGCGTAACTGCTGGCAAGAATGACATGTCATAGGCATATTGAAAGTCAGTGGGCAATCTCTTGGTACAATTGTTGCATCTTGATTCTGTTTAACTAATTTTCTTTTTTGCAATGTAGAATACTGGGGGAAAACCCTTTATTCCAAAATGGCACTATATGAATCACCTGAAGTTTTAGTTTATGCATGGCTCCTAATAAAATGTCATGAAATTATAATGGATGATTCAGTATTTCCTGTAAACAATTTTGAGTCCTTAGTCTCTACTTAACAATAGTTGCCAAATTTTTCTTTTTCTTCTTGGTTATATATATATTTAAAGATAAATATAAAAATATTTTTAAAAGAATAAAATGCTTTCCTTTACTTTTTCTCATTCATGTTTTTCTTGTGCTGCCATTTTTTCCTTAATGACTAATTTTTTTTGTCTATTCATAATTACAAACCACAGGTTAGTCTTGTGTGTTCAAATGTTGACTAATCCTAAATTACAAATATGTTAGATTTAGAAATGTGAATTTCTTTAGGATTTGTACTGTCCTAGAGTTGTATTGTCCAATATTTAACTCCAACTATATTTTTTATGCATACTTATATTTCTCAAAATACTTGATTATTCATAAAGGTCAACCCAATGTTGAGCTAGTTAGAAATTTCATCAAACTTCTGTTTTGCTTTCACTGATGTGCTACCAGAATTTTAAAAAGTTAGCTTTCAAACAACTCCTATATTTAATAACATTAAATATATTGTTTATCATAATAATTGAAATTATTAGTACAATCAAAGAGAAGGGACAATATTTCAATTGTTATTCCTCAAACATTAGAATGATTTCTCTGGATAAGGCACATTAGTAGTCTTTTTATTTGAAACCACATCCAAGAAATTACCTTTTAAAATTAAATCAAATTTTTAGTATGATTACTCTTTTACCTGTTAAATTTTTTTCTTTAATAAGAGCAAAGTTATTAATTTGTATTGTTGTATGCTTAATGGTGCTCCTTCATGACTAACTGTTGTGAACAAGAGTAGCATTTTATTCTGGGAATAAATGGTTTTAACTCCCTAACTCAAGGAATTATTTCAGTTTAAATTAAGCAACTTTATTAATTGCCTATTATTTCCAAGTACTGTACTAGATTCTGGGGAATACAATTAGCAACACAAAATAGTCTCTGCCCTCACCAAAGTTACATTCTATTTTAGAGACATCTCTGCTTATATATCTTGAAAAATCAAATTAAATGAATCAAAATGTGTGTAGAGATTTTTCAGAAGTTAATTTTACTGAAAATATAGTAGCTAAAAAATGTTGATTGGCAGAAAAAGAATGAAATCCACTTACATTTCCCACCATTCGATTATGAAGTTCTGGCTGCATTTTCAGTTATTTTCATAAATTTATGTGTTTTTCTGAGCCTAAATGAGTTGAAGAGCAAAATAATGAAAAGATCTTATTTAAAGTGAATTTTCTGATGAGAGCCTATTTTCTTTAAGCAACAACAAAACAAACAATAAACCTACTCCTTTCTTTCTCTTTCTTTCTTTCTTTCTTTCTTTCTTTCTTTCTTTCTTTCTTTCTTTCTTTCTTTCTTTCTTTCTTTCTTTCTTCTTTCTTTCTTTCTTTCTTTCTTTCTTTCTTTCTTTCTTTCTTTCTTTCTTTCTTTCTTTCTTTCTTTCTTTCTTTCTTTCTTTCTTTCTTTCTTTCTTTCTTTCTTTCTTTCTTTCTTTCTTTTTTACTGGCAGAAGTTCCACAAAGATAAATAAATATAGATTTAAAAGTATTTTGAAACTAGTTTATTACAAAGTGTCATAACTTGGCTAATTACCTGCACCCTAGAAATCAGCATCATCACAACCTTCTTTAATAACTATAGGAACACCTGTCATTCTTCTTGGCAAAACCACAGATACATTAATGAAGCCTTCTAATTACATTTAATTTTCATTTGTTTAAGTCTTTTTTTTCCTCTAGAGAAACTTATAAAGTATAAAAAATATAGCATTTTGAGTTGTTGTTGTTGTTATTGATAGTAGTGACATTATTATGATTAGGAACAGCCATAATATTGTTATTGATGATAGTGTCTAACTATTCAGAAAATAAGCAGAAGATAAGTGGATGAAAAATGGAGATAAATAACAAGAGAAAAATTTTTTTTTTATAAATCAGTCTCATCTTACAAATTCCATTTGGTGTAGACCTATGATTTTTATTAATATGGTGAACTTATAGTATGGAAGCTCTCTTAATTAATAAAGATAGTAACCTGTTTGTAACTTGGAGAACTGCCTGGGATTTTAGTTCATTGACTTGTCCATGGTCACATAATTATCTTAGGTAAAACTTGAACCCTGATTTTCATAGCTTCAAGTCTAATTCCACATTTAATTTGTTATGCTACTTCTCTCAAAAACCAGTTCACAAATGATATTTTAATAGTTCTTTAAACTTTTGCACTCAAGTGTTAGTTTCCTATAAGATTTCAATTGTCAACATAAAATTTTCTTTTTTTAATCTTAAATTTTTAAAATTTATTTTGTCATTTTTTCTTTTTAAGTTTTAATCTCCCAATTTTTTCCTTCTGTCTCATTGTTCCTCCAGGTGCAAAAAGGTAAGCATTATGATATGTGTTATACATGGGAAATCATATAAAATATTTCCATATTAGCCTGTTTGAAAACAAAGCAAGAAAAATAGAGAAAGTGGGGAAATTATATTTCACTTTGCATACAGAGTTCCTAAGTTCTCTCTCTGGAGATGAATAGTGTTTTTTTAATCATGATTGTTTTGTAACTGTCTTAGATTGTTGTTTTGATCAAAGGAATCATTTTTCACAACTGATCATCATCCAACATTGCTGTTACTGGGCAAAATAATTTCCCAATTCTTCTTGCTTCACTTTGCATCAGTTTATATACGTCTTGCCAAGTGTTTTTCTAAAAATCTTCTTCCCTTTGTTATTTTACATATGTTATTCCATCATAGTCATATGCTACAATTTGCTCAGCCATTCCTCAGCTGATGAGCATCCCCACCATAAAAGTATGTCTTTTTTCTTTTTCTGTGGTCTCTTTGGGGTACAGACCTAGTAGTGGTACTGCTGGGTTAAACAGTATACACAGCTTTATAGCCCTTCGGGACTAATTCAAAATTGTTCTCCAGAGCAGTTGGACTACTTCACTACTCCACAAACAATTCATTAGTGCACCTATTATTTTCTCTCATCCCATCCAGCATCTGTCCTTTCTGATAGATAGAGATGAGGTTGTATCTCGGAGTTGTTATAATTTGGCTTTCTTTAATAGTGATTTAGAGCATTTTTATATGACTATAAATACCTTTAATTTCTTCTGAAAACTGTATGTTTTTATCCTTTGACCATTTATCAGTTGGAGGGTAATTCTTTTTATAAATTTTACACAGTCCTAGATTCATTACATATTTGATAAATGAGGCTTTTAACAGAGAAACTTGCTGTAAAACTTTTTGATATTACTTCATTGTTGTTTGATATCTTTTAGCCAAATGTAATTTCCCTGATTATCCCTTTTAATTAGGTCTTTTTTTGCTTGTGCTTTATCTGAAATATGATTGCTACCCTGCTGTTTTTTTTTTTAAGTTTAGCTGAAGTATATTATGTTCTACTCCAGCCCTTTATTTTAACTCTGTGTGTCTTACTGTTTCAAGTGTGTCTTTTGTAAACAAGAAATTGTTTTTTTCTGCTTTCTAATCCAGTCTACTATTTGCTTTTTTTTGGATGAGCTCATAAAATTCATATTCATAGCAATAATTATTTAATTTTTCGCCTCCACCCCATTTTCTTCTATTTCTTATTCTTTCTCTTTTTTTATCCTACCTTTTCTCAAGTCTATTTTGCTTCTATTACCTCCCTTAATCCAGCCTCCTTTTTATCATTGCTCTTTTTTTTCTTATTTCTCCCTCCTATTTCTCTATTAGATAAATTATATTTCTATAAACAACTATGTCTGTATTCTTTCCTCTTTGAACCAATACTTATGAGAGTGAGATTAAAGCATAAGTACCAGCCCTTCCCCATTTTCCCCTCCACTGTAAAAACTCTTCTTTGCATACCTTTTTTATGTAGACTTTTTACCCTATTTTATTTCTCCCTTTCCCCTTCTCTCATTGCACTCTTCTTTCTCACCTTTTCATTATTTTTAGAGATCATTCAATGAATGACTCTTATCCATTACCTTTATTTATGTAAACTCCTTTTAATTGCCCTAATGATGATAAATTTCTTAGGAGTCACATGTGTCTGCTTCCCACATAAGAATGTAACCAGTTTAACTTATTAAAACTTTTATGATTATTCTTTCATGTTTATGCTTTTTTATGCTTTTTTTTGAGACTCATTATTTAATATTACATTTCCTATTCAGTCCTAGTCTTCTCAACAAGAAGGCTTGTAAGTCCTTTGTTTCATCAAATATCTGTTATTTGAAATCTGAATAATTTCATTTAATTTTTCTGGGTAGATTATTCTTGCTTGAAATCCTAGCTCTCTGGAATATCATATTCCAAGTTCTCCTTTTCTTTAATGTTGAAGCTGCTAAATCTTGTATGCTACTGATTGTGACTGCAAAGTATTTGAACTAATTCTTTCTAAATGCTCAAAGTTTTTTGTTTTTGACCTGTGAGCTCTGGAATTTGGCTATAATATTTCTCAAAGTTTTCCTTTGGGGATTTCTTTTAAGAGGTGAATGGGGAATTTTTTCAATTTCTGTTCTACAATCTAGACCTAAGATTTACAATAAGGCCAGTTGTCTTTTTTAAGTCTTATTTTCTTTCTTTATTTTTTTGTTGTTGATTTTTGTATACCTTTTTTTTTTTTTACCAATTTTCTTTTCATAACTTTTTATATCACTCTCATTTCTTTTTCCACATTTTCCTCTACCACTGTAATATCTTTCTTTAAATCTTCTAGCAATTTTTGTTTAACTTGGATCCAATTAGCATTTTTCTTTTTTTTAAGTGTATTTATTTTTAGTGCATATTATTTTATGAATTATATTGGGAGATAAAAATCAGAGCAAAAGGGAAAAACCATGGGAAAGATTAAAAAAAACAACAACAGAAAAAGAAGTGAACATAGCATGTGCTGATTTACATTCAGTCTCCTAAGTTCTTTTTTTGGATGCAGATGGTCCAAAAACTATTGAGATTGCTTTGTATCACTCAACTACTGAGAAAACACAAGCCTTTCATAGTTGATCATCACACATTCTTACTGTTGTTTGTGTACATTGTATTTCTGGTTCTGCTTATTTCGCATTAGTTCATGTAAATCTTTCCAGGGCTTTCTATAATCAGCCATTATCTTCATGTACCACAGCTTGTTCAGTCATTCCCCAACTGATGGATATCCACTCCTTTTCCAATTTTTTTGCTACTACAAAAAGAGCTGCTACAAACATTTTTGCACATGTGGGTCCTTTCTCCTCCTTTATGATTTCCTTGGGATATAGACCCTGTAATGGCACTGCTGGGTCAAAGGGCATGCACAATTTTATAACCCTTTGGGCATAATTATAGATTCCCAATTAGCATTTTTCTTTGTGACTTTGTAAATTATTTTCCCATTGATGTTTTCTGAGTTTATAACTTGGTCCTCTGACAATATAGTAATTTGTTTATGGTTAAGTTCTTTTTTTGTTGTTGTTTGCTCATTTTCCCAACCTCTATCTTAACTTTGAATTTCATGTAAAAGTTGGATTCTGCATATCTGGGAATAGAGAGGCAGTTTCTCAAGCTTCAGGCTTTTTCATGCTATTGTTTTCAGAGATAGTTCTGGGATTCTGCAAGTTTTTGGTGCTTCCAAGATGGTATGATGCAAAGAGAAGTGTGATTACTGCTCTAGTGGTCTCCACTTTGCCTTGAAATTGCAATCAAGAACCCCATCTCCCTTCTCAATCCCCAGCTTTCCTCTATCCTTGAACTGCCAAGTAGAATTCTGTATTGGTAGCAGAATTGCCACTAAGTGTTGTTTGGCACAGTGTCCTCTGGAATGTCTTTCTGACCAGTTGTCCAACCCCTTTACTCTAAACTGTGAATTCCTGAAGGCACTGTAGCTGTTATTGCTGCCACCATATGTGGTCTGAATAGGTCTATGGTGTTGAAGATGTCTCTTGCCAATCTCTTAAATTTTTTTTGGTCAGAAAAAACTGTTTTGTGTCTAACCTTTTGGTGACTGCTGCTCCAAAATTTGACTTGAGATGTCATTTTAAAGTTATTTGGGGAAGAATGTTGAAAGGGTTCAACAGGCTTGCCTTTAATCCTCCAATTTGGCTCTATCCTTATTCCAGTATTAAATTTTCTAACATAAAATGAGAAGGGTGGTTTTGGAATACAGTCTTCTAAGAACTGGAAAGAAGTTTAGAATTCATTTAGAATCTCCTCATTTTATCGATGAAACTGAGACCAGAGGACATTTTTAATGACTTGCTCAGGTCACATAGGTAATACATAATTGGGTCAGAAATTCAAACATATCTTCTATGTCCCACTTAGGATGTAGCACAGTGTTTGGTCCATAGTAGGCACTTAATAAATGCAAGTTGACTGACTGACTGATGACAACATACCAATATTCATTTAATCACCAATTCTAATGATTCTTTTTTGTTCCTTATCTGTCATGATTTCTTTTAGGTTTTGATACCATTGAAAACCCACTTTTCATTAATAATCTCTTTTCTCCAGATTTTTATAACATTGTTTCCTCATGGTTCTCCTCCTAATGTCTGACCATTCCTTCCCTATCTTTTTTGCTGAATCTTCAACCAGGACATATAATATATTAGTCATGGTTTCTCTCAGGACTAGTCTTGGTTTCTTCTCTTTCCCCTCTAAATTATTTTTAATGATAGTGATTCTTACATTTTCTATTGTAAAATGGACAGTTAAATTGGATGTCATGTTTAAACTCACTAAGTTCAGAACAGAATTCATTATTTTTCCCCAAAAAAATTCTTCCCTCCTTCCTAACTTCCCTGTTACTGATCAAATGCAACATCTTCCTTCCAGTTACCCAGATTTGAAACCTTGAGGGCATCATTCTAGGGATCATTTCTTTAATACCTCTTCTACCTTCTACACCTTCCCAATCCATGCTGTTTCCACGCCCTGTAGAGTCTTAGTTGCTAAACTGTTTCATGTATACCCTCTTCTCTCCTATGACAACTGTCATCACCCTGATACAGATCCTTATCACCTCATGTCTAGACTAATGCAAGGTTCTTCTAGTTGGTCTCTCTGATTCGAGTATCTTTTTATTCTTGTCTGTCTTTTACTCAGGTATCCAATTTCTCTTCTCAAGGCTTACATCATGTCATATTGCCTCTTTTCCTGTTTGATAAAGGTCTATTGGTTTCCTGTTATCTCCAAAGTCAAGTCTAATATCTTCCCTTTATTTCAGATATAAAATCCTGCCTGTTCTTTGAGTCTTTAGACTTCACCACCATGACATTTTGGAATTCCCCTCAACTCCTTTGGTGAGCTAAATCCCTTTACCATGCTAGTCCTCTTTTCTTAATAATGAGTTCGTTTTTGTTATTCAGTTGTTTCAATTAGGATTTTCTTGGAAAAGATAAAGTGGTTTGCCATTTTTTTCTTCAATTTTTATCTGACATTTAATAAACAGAGTTACATGACTTGCCCAGTGTCACACAGCTAGTGTCTGAGGCCAGACTTGAACTGAGAATTCCTGAGTTTAGGCTTGACAGTTTACTGATTGTACCACCTAGCTGCCCAAGCAACTATAGTTCCTTCTAGGAATATTCTATGCATGGTCTCAGGCTGGTCACATATTATTACTCTGTCAGCTGTGATTTTAAATATTTAAAAATGATTTTAAGATGCTACATCCCCTTCTCCTATCTTTTAAACTTCCTTATGTGTGTTGTTTTTTGCCCATTGGAATATAATCTCTTTGAGATCAGAGATTGTGGTTTTTTGTTTTGTTTTGTTTTGTTTTTGCTGGCATCTTTATTCTCAGCGCTAGGTATACTGTTTGGCACATAGTAGGTATTTAATAAATGCTCCTTGACTATGATTCCAGGATCATCGTTCTTTTCTTTGCTCCAAGCTATTTCATTAAATGACTAATTCTCTGAGTTATTTATACTAAGGTATTAATAGAATTTACATATTAATTGTTTCAAGTTGATTTTGCATTTTTAGCCCTTTTTTATATTTTCCTCTTGTTCTATAGCATAGCAAATTGCTTTGCATCTCATTTTATTAAAGTTAACAGTTTCAAGATTCATCTTATAGCTTAACTTTAAAGAAGTCATAGATTTATAATAGTGTAAAATGTATATACTTCTGAAGAGAGTTGAAACTCCAAAAAGGTATGCTTGAATCAGACAGCAGAACACTTAAGGCTAATTACCTATTTAATGTGAGACAATAGCTCTCTAAATATATTTAGATGAGGTGGTGATTGCTCTCCTCACCATTGGTGCTTGCTGAATGTTTTTGGTGGTGAGATAATCCTAGGTAAGTGTGAAGACCCAGTTAGCATCCTGGATACCTTAGAATCAGCTGGAGTCAGGATAAACAAAAGTCCTTGATCTTTATTCTTGGTCTTTAGAGGTAGGAGTGAATTGGATGGAGGCAGGATGACCTCTCCTCTTCACCTCCCACCCACTCTGGCTAGCTTTACTCCACCCCCTAGTCCCTCCTACAATCCTCTGTATACACCAATCATTGAGCCAGCATGGATAGTGGAAAGGACCATTTTCCAAATAGATGCCCATAGAGTATTGTCTAATCTGTAGTTAGCTTCAAGTGCTGGGCAATCCTGACCTCAGTGCATGTACTCAAGAGTTTCAGCCCTCTACATCTCCCACTTTCTTTTATTTTAGAACACAGGTGGTCACGCCCTCCCTGACATCTCAGGAAGGGAGATGAAAAGCACCAAAGGGAAGCGGGGGTTGCTAGCGTGTTTCTGGGCTGAAGGGTCTTATTATGCACAAACCCATCCGCATGGGAAGTATTACACAAGCACGTAGCAACAACGCAGAGGCTATTAGTGATGACTCTCCCCACAGTCAGTACAGGCTTGATGTGGTGTAACAAACATGAATTGTACACACAAGTAACAGTATAACAAACAATATAAATCAACATTGTGTTGTAAAAGATTGCCAGAAGTCCTAGAAGGAGAGTATGTAAACAGCAATCACACATACATCTTCTTCAGCAGCCAAGAGAGAGTCCAAAACCAATCTGTTGTCCATTGCTTCTCATGTTTTTGAAGTCCTGCAAAAGTCTTTTTATGTGTTAGGGAATCCAATGATTCCAGAAGATTTTGAAGTCCTGTAAGAGTCTTATCATTTCTCAGAAAATCCAATGATTCCTGAGGGTTTTGAAGCCCAACAATTTTCTATGTCCATGAGTTAAACACCATAACTGCCATGCTCTTTCAGTGGTGGGCACAGTCAGCATCAGAACCACCCGATGTTTCTTGGGTCTTCTCCTTCATTTCAAGGGTCTGCTCCGTCTCTCTGCGATGGACAAGGCGAATACGGCTCATTGGCACCCATCTGATTCCTTCTCCACCTGTAGAGATACAAGCAAACCCTCTCCCCCAAGCAGTTAGCCTATCTGGTCCCTTCTATTCACCACTTTCTGGGTCTCTCCACATCACCTGGCGATTATCTAAAGATGGTGGAGCTGCTCGCACTGGGCACTGCCCTTCCGGTGGGTTATAAAACCTGTCTGCCAGAGCCAGTGCATCTTTGTCAAAAATCAAGAAATTAATAATATAAAGGGTTAGATTTAGAAGTTCTCTAGGATTACCTGTGGCTCCCCCTTTCTTTTGTTTTTGGAGCAGCATCTTAATGTCCCTGTTTCTCCTCTCTACTATTGTCTGTCCTTGAGGATTAAAGGGTATGCCAGTGGTGTGTAAAATCTTATAATGTGCACAAAAGTGTGCAAAATGTTTGGAGGTGTATGCAGGACCATTGTCTGTTTTTATTGCTTGTGGCACACCCATAATGGCAAATGCTTGTGTGAGGAATTCAGTGACCACTCAGGCTGTCTCTTTTGCTGCTGGTATGGCAAAAGTGAATCCTGAAAAGGCGTCTACCACAACATGGATAAAAGACAGACGGCCGAAAGATTTATAATGGGTCACATCCATTTGCCAGATTTCTTTGGGTCTCAAACCATGAGGATTCTGCCCTGGAGGGAGCATAGGAGCGTGGAAAGGAAGGCAAGCTGTACAGCTTTTTACTATGCTCCTAGTTTCCTCTCTTGTTAATGTCTATAACCCAAAGAGGCCATTCTCTAGGCAACTGAGTAGGAGATGGAAGTCCAGGCTGAAGAGTTCCCATACTTTCCATCTGTTCATTTACTTTTCTTAAATTAGTGAGCATCCTCCATTTTCCAGATTTCTTTTTTACAACGAACACTGGGGAATTCCAAGGACTTAGAAAAGGTTGTAAGTGCCCTTGTTCAAGCTGCTCCTGTACTATATCTAATAAGGCCTGAATTTTATCGCTCCCTAAGGGCCACTGTTCTATCCACACTGGTGTATCAGTTTTCCATTGCATAGGAAAAGTGTTGGCAGGCCTTCAACAGCAGCCCTGCTTAAAAAACTGAAGTACTCATTTTTAATCCTAATTGCTATAAAATGACTCTTCCCCACAGATTGATGGAGATTTTTTCAACTATAAAAGGAGTAAAAACTCCTGTTTTGCCTTCAAAAGTCCATCTCATAGGGGCAGCACTAACTTCAGCTGCCATTGATCCTCCTACGCCAGACATGTAGGTGTCTGCTTTAATCTTTGGCCAGTGACTGGGTCAGTCAGCACCTCTAATGACTATACGATCTGCACCTGTGTCTACCAATCCTTCTAATGGTAGGTCATTTATATAGATTGTGAGCATAGGTTGGTCAGCTGTTACAGCTGCTGCCCAGTATATACCTGGATTTTGTTGCTTGGAGTCAGAATCTGGGCAACTATCACCAGGTTGCTTATTAGTATTCTATATCAGTAAACCTGATGCTACTACTTCTCCTGAATGATAAGTCACACATTGTCTACCGGTATTAGTGACTGGGATATTATCTACACATTCCCCAGTTTCCCACATCAGTGTGTGGATGGACACTGTTTTTTAAGTGCTCTCAGGAGGTGAAATGGTCAAGCCTACTGTGCTTGTAGGCAAGGGATCCATAGACTGGAGAGGAATAGATTCCACCTCTCCAGGGGGTATCTCAGCTGTCCCAGCTGTATACAGCTCTATTCTCCCCAATTGTAATCCCTTTCTCCCATCACATTGCTTCCTGGCTGATGGGTCATTTCTGGGTGCTAAACTTCTAGGCACTCTCTGGGTGCACCATTGGCTGCCATCATGCCCCAAGTATTTTTTGCCTTGGGCCCTGGGGCTGGGTCCCTCATCTTGTTTCCCTGAATCAGTCTACATTCTGAGGCCCAATGGAAGCCTTTGTTGCATTTTGGACATGGGGTATTGGGTCTTGTTCTCCCATTCTGTTTTCTTACTCTGTCTGTATGCTAACATTGAGCTTTCAGATGCCCTACTTTACCACATTGAAAGCATTGACAAGTGTCTCTGGAAGTCCCTTGCCAGAAGGGACCCTATCTTCCTATGTTGGGATCATGATCTCCTCTAAGGAGTGTATCCTTGTGTAGTTCTAGTATAATTCTTCTACAAAACTCATTAGCATTTTCTTTAGCAAGTTGCCTTATCATAATGTCTTACTGCATTTTCACCATTAGTTCATATGACAACTGTCTGCAAACATCCCACAAAATCAACAAAGGTTTCATTTGGCCCTTGTGTTATTTTTGTGAATGCTTCACCCTTGTCATTTTTACTGGGAGAGAAGCCCATGCTTTGATAGCAGCAGCAGCAATTTGCTCATATCCTGCTATGGGGTAATTAATCTGTACTGAAATTTCTGCATAAGAACCTACACCTGTTAATTGGTCATAGGTGATTAGAGGATTATCTCCACTATGACTATCTTGTTAGGTTTGTATCCTCTAGAGCTCACTATATTCAGAAAGCCACAACAAGTTTTGTCCAGATTCTAAACATGTCCTTGCTATAGATTTCTAGTCCCTAGGGGTTAAAATTTCACAAGCCAAATTCTGTAATAACATCTTAACATAAGCTTATGTAGCCCCATAAAGAGTGCAAGCCTTTTTCAGGTCTTTGAGGGTTTCTATATCAAAAAGAGTATATCTTCTACTTTCTTGACCTGAAGAGTTAAACTGTTGAATCACAGGATACATTCCTATTTTCAAATCAGCTAAATCCTGCCCTTTTTCTGTGGCTTTAAGTACTGCCTTTTGCAATCTAGTCATAGGAGGGGGTAATTGCTGGGGGGAGTGGGGGGAGGTGCTCGTTGTATCACTGTCCCTCTCACTACTACTCCTCCCTCCATCCTGGAAGGTGGAGTTGATGGGGGCATGTCACCAACCTGTTCTGGTTTAGGCGGGGTTGAAGCTGCCTTGTGAGATGGAGAATCACCACGTCCTTCACCGTGCCCTTCATCCTCACTTAACTCCTCATGCCCTATGGTAATATAGCCATTAATCCATTCTTTGTCTTCCTCTTTTTCCTCACACTTCCTCATCTGGCTGTTCTTAAAATTTTTCTTTTTTTCTATAACTTGCAGGATTCTTTAATGCCAACTGTATTATGTTTTATATATAGAATTTTTCCTTGGAAATTGAGGACTTTTATCATTGTAGTATTTACACAGTTGATCTCCTAATAGTTTCCAATTATCTTGCCCTACATCTTCCTTTAAGAACCAAGGGGACGTGTGTGTTAATGTACCCAAGATTCTAGCGATCTGCAGCCAAGCTATAATTAAGCCTTGTCGTTTGATCAACTTAAGTATGCTTTCTATAGCATCCCCTTGGGGTGGGGGTGAGGGTGAGGCTGGTGCTGGGGGAGAATCTTTTCCCAATATCTGCCCCATTTCAACTAGAAAAAGTTACTAATTTAGCCCTTAACAAAGTAAGTTCCCTGTTTGTCTATTAAAATACTCACCCTATTACCGGGGACTTCTTCAGTGAAATTAGGGTCCTTGGTCCACCCATTGGGCACCAAATGTGGGAACTGAGTTAGTACTCTGGATGCCTTAGCATCAGCCGGAGTGAGGATAAGCAAAAGTCCTTGGTCTTTATTCTTGGTCTTTAGAGGTAGGAGTACATTGGATTGGATTAAGATTGGAGACACAGAATCTCCACGACCTCTCCTCTCAGTCTCCTGCCCAAAAAGTGGCTCTGGCTAGTCTTATTCCATCACCTATTTCCTTCTACAATTCTATGTATACACCAATTATCAAGCCAGCACAGGATAGTGGGAAGGGCCATTTTCCAAGCAGATGCCCATGGAGTATTGTCCAATTGGTTGTTACCCTCAAGTGCTTGGCAGTCCTGACCTCAGTGCATTGACTCAATAATTTCAGCCCTTTACAGGTAAGGATTCTCCAATTGCTGGGAAAATTGGAAATCAGTATGGCAGAAACTAGGCATTGACCCACACTTATTAGGTCAAAATGGGTTCATGACCTAGGCATAAAAAATGAGATTATCAATAATTTGGAAGAGCATAGGATAGTTTACCTCGAAGACCTGTGGAAGAGGGAGGAATTTATGATAAAGAGAGCTTTAATTGATCAAAGATGGACAGAAGCAGCTACACCCAGAGAAAGAACACTGGGAAATAAATATAAACTGCTTGCATTTTTGTTTTTCTTCCCAGGTTATTTATACCTTCTGAAATCAATTCTCCCTGTGGAACAAGAAAACTGTTCAGTTCTGCACACATATATTGTATCTAGGATGTATTGTAACCCATTCAACATGTAAAGGATTGCTTGCCATCTGGGGGAAGGGGTGGAGGGAGGGAGGGGAAAAATCGGAACAGAAGTGAATGCAAGGGATAATGCTGTAAAAAATTACCCTGGCATGTGTTCTATCAATAAAAATTATTTAAAAAAAAATCTTCAGGAATCATTGGATTTCCTAACACAAGATGAGACTGTTTTAGTTCTTGAAAAACCAGCAAGAATCATTGGGTTCCTTGAGATGAAAAATTGTTGATGAGTATATTGCAGTACTTCAGAGCTTACAGAAACTATTGGACTCCTGGCACATGAACTAATGGACAATGGATTCCTTTTGGATTATTTCTAGGACTTAGCTGGGGGAGAGAATTCAGAGTCACTTGGCAGCAGGAGGAGGAGGAGAGAGGCTAGAAATTCCAGACTCCAGAATCTGAGAATACCTCTTTGACAAACTGCATAGCAGCTTGCCTGCCTCCTTCACTTCCCTCCCTGAAAATCAAGAATTTTGATTAATCCTGACTCTGACTGATCTTGAGGTCCTCCAGGGAGCTAGCCTGGACATTACATACTTCCTAACTGTATATAATAATTAATATTGTTCATTGTTAAGATAATAAAAATAGAATAGTGAAAAACTTAAGGAAATTTTAGTCATGTAATATTTTTGTGATTTCGGCATTTTTTGTGATGTCTTTCTCTTAGAACAAAACATTTGCAAATTTGTTCCTCATTTTCTCAAAATCTTTTTTCACCTATCATTAACCACATAGAGCTCTTTCTGATATTATTTAAGTTAAAGGTCTATAATACTCTATCACTTTGGTTAGGACTTTATCTTGAAAACTTGACATTATATGTATAAAATAACATAGAATAATTAATTCTATATATTTTAGTATAATTTCCCTATATTTTCCTATATTTTGAAAATTTTGTTTTGCTGTATTTCAAAGATAGTTTCAGTAGTATGGAACATTCTCTCCGTTAGGAAAAAAAAAGCTTCTGTCCATAAAAAGCTTATTAAAGAGGTTAAAGAGTTCCTGCTAATTAAGGAAAAATAATTGAACAGATTGTTGTTTTGTAATAACTCTTTTCACTTTTTCAACAGATTTTTAAAATAGTGAATTTTCTTTTCTTAGTAAACATAGAAATTTCACTCCTCCCCCACCTCAATTTTATTTCTGTTTTCCCTTATTTTTCTTTTTTAATATCAAGAACTGATTAGGTCTGTTGTATTTTTTAAAAGCAATTGTTTAGTCATTCACTAGTCTGTACACAGCATATGAAAAGGTCATAGTTATTGTTTGCAGTATCAAAAACCTTCCTCGGTATCCTCCGTTCGAAATACATTCCCCCACTCCAATCAAGAATTGACTTCTTTGGTTTAAGTCTCCTTTCAGATTCTCTGATTTGATTAGTGAAGTGCTTCGTATTTTATTTTCTGAATTTCACATTTCACACAATGTTTAATGACTGGATTTTAAGAACTGGTGGTTTTAAGAATAGAACATAGGATCATAGATCTAGAACTAGAAGGAAATTTGGAGGCCATTGAATCCAGTCCCTTAATTTGATAGATGAGGACAGTGAGACACAGAGACATTCAGTAATTTTTCCAGGCTCACAGAATTTAGAAATATATAAGGAAGTATTCTAAATCTAGCCTCTACCCACCATGCCACAGGGGTCATAGAAATATTTTAATCCTGTTGAAGGACACAGATTTTGAAGGTTAGTTATGTATGCATTTAACTTTTTATAGAGAATTTTAGAGCTTTTTAAAAAGGAATTTTCCCCATACTGATATTATGAAATGTGTATATTGAGTTTCCTCTCTGCTAAAGAATTCATAATAATTTCTTTGCTTCTCTTACATCCCTTTGTGACAAATCTATGCTGTAACTTTCATTTTACAGATGATATAACTCACACACATCATGAAGTCAAGTGGCCTAAGCAAATTAGTAGAACTACTTAGGATATTAGCCCAGGTGGGTCTTAAAAGTATTTTAAGATCTTACGCTTTTATTTACATTCATACCAGGATGATCATCTTAAACCTGTTGAGATATATGTCTTTGTGTGTATTTGTGTGCATGCATGTGAATGCTTGCACACTTTTTGTATCAATTAAGCAAACAAGCAATAAGTATTTATTAAATGTCTACTCTGTGCCAGGCACTGTGCTAAGCATTAAAGGAATACCTAACTTCCTTCATGTCTCCACTGACGTACTTTATATATCACCTACCTGATTCCACTTGGTATTTCCCTTGCTCACATTAACTTTGTATTTGCTTCATATTTATTATAGAGAGGGCTGAGTGTATAAAGCTCTGGAATTGGAATCAGAAAGACTGGAATTAAAATACAGTTTTAGACACTTAATAGCTTTGTGACCCTGGGCATATCATTTAGACTTTGCTGTTTCAGTTTCCTTATCTGTAAAATGAGGACAATAATAGCATCTACCTTCCAGGATTATTGGGATGATTAAATGAGGTAATATTTATAAAGCATTTTGCAAACTTTAAAGTGCTATGTAAATGTTAGCTGCTATCGCCATTATCATCATTATCATCATTTTACTATCTATGAATGTATTTAATGTTATTAAAATGAAAGCTCTTTGGAAAAAGAAACTAAACTAAATCATTTCTATTTCTCATCCAAGCATCTAATAGAGTGCCATGTTTTTAGTTGGTGCTTAATAAATGCTTATTGAATTAAACTGTGTTCTTTTACTCTAATAACGGTAGGTGCATAATAAATGTTTATTGAATTGAATTGTCTCCATTTATTCTTGTAATGCCATTCATTAAATGGTAGAAAATCTTAAAGATGGAAGTAATATCAAGAATAGCATTGTTAGTCTTTAGAAGGTATAATTATTACAGTGTTATAAGTAAAGTAATTGAGACTCCAAAAAATCAAATGAGTTAGTTGAATCTAAATAACTTGACTATGAGGGTATAATAGTGATTCCAGGAGTGCAGGGTAAAGGGAAAGGAATATTAAAATTCTGAACTCCTGCCTTCTTTATGTAGTGTTTTCTTTGTTATATTATGTTAACTGATAATTAATAGATTTAGCCAAGATGATAAGAATGATATGTCATTTTTGATGTTTGTGATGAAAAGGTCATAGCACTGGGTTGTTCAAAAATGAATACAGTACATCAATGAAATTCGACAAACATATATTTGGCATTTATTCTATGTAAATCCCTGAGAATAATAATTTTTTAAAAAGATGTAAATTGTACTTTCAAAAAAGGAGAAAACATGAATAATCTGATATCCACTCTTAAGTCCATCAGCAATACAGTTAGCCTGGAGAGCAGAGAGTCACTCTACTGCCTATGGGAGGTAAATCAACCTCACTTTTAAAAGTCTGATTGACCGAAAAGACTGACTACACTAAGTTAAAGCTTTTGTGCTGATCAGTATTGGGATTGGGTCCCTGAGTGGCCATTGCTCTTCTAATCTGGATGTACTAGAGAGAATCAGTTTCAAATCTCTTTCTCTTTCTTACCCCAGTCCTCATAAAACATGTAGGCAAGGTGGTTAGAAACTTGAGAATGGGCAGATCCTTAAAAAATCTTCACAGATCCTGCTATTCCTTCAAGTTATTGTCTCCATCAAGTCTTTCCTGACCCTCTTCCCCAAATGTTTGTGCCCTTCCTCCTAAATTATCTTTTATTTATATACTTTGAGTTTATTATCTTTAAATACTCTTTGTTGCTTTTCCCATTGGGATAAAAGCTTGAGGGTAGGGATTATTTATTTCTCTGTATTTCTCAGTTACATTGACTGACACACAAAAAGAGTTTGATGAATTGAATGATTCTGGAAAAATAAAACTGAAAGACATTAATCTCAAATTCCTTTTCCATCGCTTTTGTTGATAAGAAAAATATAATTTTAATTTTTTGCAGAAGTTGACTAGACTGTTTTCTGTTTAATTTTTCTAACATAGGGATGGGTAAATAAGGGAGGTTTTGTAAGCCTAGAATCTTTGTTTTTTTTTTTTTTATGCAGAGAAGTTAAAATTAAAATAGATATTTATTTAGATAGAATAGTTTAGATAAATTCTTCACTAGCTGCACCTTTAAGTCTTATTAGTTACTTGTGACTGAACTTGTTATAGACTTAGATGAAAATTATGGGATAGTTTTAGACTGTATAATGTGAGCTTAATGACAGTAACCCAAGGCAGATTTATTGATATTATCTAGAAACATTGATTTCTTCAGTTGATGGGGCACACTTTGTATGTTCAGGTTACATTATTCAGCTGTGTCTGTTCCTTCAAATAAAGAAGCAGCTATAGTTCCCAAGTCAGAAATAATACAGATATGATTCCAATAGAACTGAAATGTAAGATGATGATATTGATTTATAATCTCACACTTGATGGGGATATGAAGGGAGCTGATATGGGAGAATCTAGAAGAGGTTTTTAGTCTCAATAGAAAGGATGAGGACAGAGATTATTAGATACTTTTATCATTTCACCTGTATCTCTCCTCTGCCTAATCTAGTCAGTTTCTTACTGACTAGTCATTCTGTTGACTGGTAAAATATATAAATTCTATCTTCCATTTCTTTGGCACAAGGTGAGGAGAATAATTTTCTTCTAGGATGAGTTGAGACTTTTGGAGGAGGGGATTTTTAGCCTGAATAAGAAAAATAAAAAAGACCTTAAAGTTGATTATAGCTGCTCGCAAGCATATGAAAAGGCTGTCTTGTCCAGGAGGAATCAGATTTGCTCTGAATAGAGATTGCAGAGAGGCAGATTTTAGCTCAATATAAAGAAAACCTTCCAAACAATCAGAGCCTTTTGGAAGTGCAATGGGCTCCTTTAGAAGGTAATCATCCACTGCTGAAGGTCTTTAGATGAAAGCAGAATGAATATTTATTGGACATTTTGGATTCTGGCATAGGTATTGGTTGGACCAGTTTGTCTCTTAATGTCTCTTCCAATCTTAATAAAGATTCTGTGATTTGGCAAAGCTCTATCCATAACCGTTATGGAAGGGAAAGCATTGATAAGCAAACTTGTTGGAAAATATTGAGGATATATATGATTCTATAAAAATGTTTCATTTACCTAGGCACATTCTAAACCAAGTCCCTGTCTTTCATCTTTATTCTTGATTTTCTAATGTGGTTTAGATGTCTTTTTCTATTCCAGGTGCATGATGCAATTTAGTTGATTGCTCCTAATAACAGATAATAGTAGAAATATGAGCCATCCATTCACTATGCTCATGTATGGGTTATTCTAATATGGCAAGATTTGAACATCTTTATGGCTTGGGGGATGGGTTTAAATAGGATTTTCCTCAACAATGACCTAGTGATATGAGTGTAAGTTCTGGTGAGATCTGGATAACTCTCTGGGTCTTTTGAAGCAATGGGACACCATACATAGTAAGCAGTTTTAAGAATTTCAGTTTGCCATATTTCTCTTCAGAATAGTGATGATGATATCTTAGTTCCAGTCCTAGACCTAGCACTTGGTTTCTGCCTTGGTGGGAATCACTAAAGACAGCAACTTAGTGGGAACCAGATTTACTGAAAAAGAGACATTCCTTAAATATTCTTATAAGAAGAAAAGCCTTGCATGTTCCACAGTTTTGTAGTCATTTGTTTTAATCTTGAGGCTCAGTTTCTTCAGAAAAAAATAATTTATTTTCCTGCTCTCTTCATTTATGACATGCCAGTTGCAACTAATTAATAGCATTGTAGGATTGAATTAGAGAACCTAAGAAATTGCTAGTGTTTGGCTGGTGGAATATATTGTTGGGGCTATTGCTCAATGGATTTATTTTGTCTGGAAAAGGGGGGAAAATGTCATGGAAAAAAGGAAGTAGATCTTAAATCACAGATAAGTGGTCTGATTGAATTGAGCTTTCCTAAAGGGAAGCTTCAGTCACCCTTGAAAGCTTGGAGTTTTTTTCCCCTTTCTTTTCCCCTCTTCTCCAGTGAAAGATACATTAATTTGATTGATTGTGGGTATTTTTTTTTCCCTTATTGGGAAGATGAAAATGGAAAGCAAAGATTTTTTTGGGAGATAGTTATAACATTTTTGAAATACTTTACAGGTGCCAAAAATGTTTTATTAACGTAAGTCAGCCAAAGAATAATACTCTTGGTTCCTAAAAAGTTATTTTCTTAAATTAAAAAAAAAATCTTTTCTCAACAGTGTAACCATAGTAAAGCTATTTGGTAGAAAGCTTAGTTAGAAGTAAATGGGACACATTAATTTAAGATCTATCCTAATTTTTTTCAGAACAAAACAATTAAAATTGATTTTGAAATTGTTTTGTTTGCACTTTTTATTTTAAATGATATTTCAAAATTTATTGATACATGTTGATGATACATATGAACTATTGAAACCATAGGTTTATAGTTGCTGTTGAAAAAATAGCTTATTAGTTTTCCTTCTTTATAATAAGGTAGCTTTTTATTTTTCTTTTTGTTTTCCCATTTGGAAGTAACTTTTTATTGAAAGTATTTAAAGCAAAATAATGTTATACCATCTTGCAACATTTGAATTAGTGTGACTATTGCTCACTATGAATTTTTTTTTAAATTCTGAGTAATTTTTTTTTCTTAATTGGAATAGAAGGTTATATGTTAAAGCACACATTTCATTGCAAAGCAAAGTGTCATTGGAAAGGAACTGTGGCAGTTTTAATTCTTTTGACACAAAATTTCCTAATTTTGTATTCTAAGGGAAAGAACATGATGACACTCTGAAAGTGAAAAATGAGGAAACCTGCAAGAAAATTACTAGGAAATTTCTATAACAGGTTCACTAGTAACACCAGTTTAATAATGATTTCCTGTCATGGAGTATATTTATCATATGCTGCCTTTTTGACGTGACATTGTATTTAACGTTTTTGAGAGCCATGTTTTAATCAGATTAAGCTCAAGGAAACCGATAGGTATCTGTTTGGCTCATGGCTTTAGCTTCTGTTTCTTATTTAGTCACAAGACTATTATTGGTGGAATCTTTATAAACACATTTTGCTTGAATTGCAGTGGGAGAGCAACTCATTATGCTGTGAAGTCAGAAGGTTGTGTGCCAGTGGTTTTCATGATCTAAGAACAAAGTACACTGCAGAATTGTTTTATAAATTAAAGACAACTAATGCAAAATGTGTTCCTTTTCCCCCCTCTGATTCAGAATCTAAAAATATAATTTATTTTTAGTTTCAAAAATAGTTTCTTAGGAGTTAACCAAAAAGAAAATATAAAGAAAAGTTAGTAGAAGTGAATTTATCACTCAAGTTTCCTTACATTTTTAAAAAGTTGCTATTAATATAGTGAACTTTTTTGGCATTCTTTCAACTGCAAAGTGAGGCTACTTTTTCAAATAAATTATAGGCCTCATCCTGTTGTATAAGAAGCACAGTTTCCACAGATATCCATAATTGTGTTAAATTGATACCTGAAAAAAGTTTGAGGACAAAGGTGTATAGGTTTTTGAAAACACTTTATTTTACTTTCCCATCTCAGATTCCAGTCACTTTCAGTGTAGCATTCTCAATTTCAAGACATCCTTTTACTGGTAGTCTGGCAATAATTTGATACTGCCAAAATGAACCTGAAGTCACTGTTAAGGTATATATCCATGTTATTTGAATGTTAAATATAAAAATTAATATAAAATGCAAAGATGTTTACGATAAAAATAATTAAAATTGTTCCTTTTATATACTGTTTTTTTTTTAATTACACATAAAATTTGTAAACGTTGATGATGACAGAATCACAGAATATAAAAAATACTTGGAAAACCTTAATATGTTTGCAGATAAAATACTTCTCTAGGTCTATTATGACAACATAAATGTTTTCCTTATTTTCAAAATATATGTACATTATTTTAAGAGGTAAATATGTAAAAATTTAGATGTGCAATGAATTTAAAATCACTATGTTGATTCTTGAGCAAATCACTTAACTCATCTCTTTTAGCTTTCATTTCTTCCTCTGTAAAAAGAAGAGGCTTTTACTAGATGACCTCTAAAATCCTTTCCAATTCTGAATCTATGATTCTTATCTTTAGCAAGTAAGCACCTATGGCTTATTAGCCTCTTTTTTTTTTAGAATATCTTCAAACTGCTTGCTATAAATGAAACCATAAGATATGAAGGAGATACAGCTCAATGGAAGGAAATAGGGCATATGTGATAGCCACTGATTAGCTGGCAGGATGCAGTCACATGAACTGCCACTCAACTAAATAGCATTCAGTTTATTCAGTAAAAATCAGCAAATATTTCTGAAGTCCATAGGCACCATGATAGAATTGGGGGGTGGAATGGAACGAGAATGCCATGAAAAATATAAGACAATCTCAGTCTTTTAAGAGCTTCTATTCTGTTGGAGAGATGTAACCTTCACATAGATAAGTAATTTAAGGACAGAGAAAGCTGTAGCAAACAAAAGTATTGACTTCCATTGACTTCATATTCTTGGTATTATTTTGCTATAAAATTTGATATTTTAAAAAGAATGAAAACATTCTTAAGTTGTAGTCTACGGTAGAAGCAGATCTTTTAGGTGTAATTAGGCAAGTAATTTAGAGCATTTCTTTTGAATTTTTTTCAACACGTTATTATGTCATGATTTTTAATAGCAAAGAATTCCAAGAGGAATGAAATTAAGAATACATCTCCTATTTGAACTTTTACTTCCTTTATGTTTATGTATAATTACAATCTACATGTTTCAGTCAATGTTGGTAAAATATTTTGTGAACAATTTGTACATTGACTTTCAGGTGAACGGAACAAATAGAGCACCGTGATTATAAGCAAAAGATGTACTTTTTAACCAACTTCTAAATTTTGACTGGATCTTTCAGCATTTGTTTGAAATCCTTACAAGATATTCATCTATTTGTGGCATCATATAGGTCTGTCTCTCCATCTGTCTATGTTTTTCATCAAGACTAGTTGCTGGTACTTTTTTTTTTTTTTTCATTTTTGTGTTTATTCATTGGCCCACTATGAAGCCATTTATATAATAGTTGTCCAACAGCTTTTATTGATCACTTTTGATTAAAATATGAGATTTCTTTTAGAGGGCAATTGAATAAATAAAATTAATGCCATCAAAATCTATTATTGTCACAACAATTAGATTGGTAACATGATACAAAGTAAAAATCCAAAGGATCACGGGTTTTCTGGTCATAAGAATTAAAAAGAGTGGCACGTAAGTGATGTGTGTGTATGTGTGTGTGGGTATGAGTGTATATGTATATATTTATAGACACAATCCATTTATATGTTTATGCATACATACATATATATTTTACATTTTAGATATTATTTTTCTGCAAAGTAAGTTTTTTATAATATTTAGGTAGGTATGTTTAGCAATTCCTATCTTAAATGCAAGGCCATCTTGATTTTAAGACAGTCCTCCTTTAACAGGATATCCCAACGAATTAATTTTCCTTCCCTTTTATTAGTAGCCTGACTTCAGCAGAAGCTCATCTGGTTTGACTAAAGTCTTTGCATTACTTGGCAGTGGTTTCTTACGTATGTGGTGCTTAGAGCTCATTGAAGCTTAAGCAGTACAGGAAATGCAAATCATGCAGACCATCCTCACGCTGGCGATGTACAGTGGCGTGATTGAGCGGCAGTACGTATGGCTCGTGGGCTGACCACATGAAAGGAGTCATTTAAAGACCAGATGAACGAAAGCTGGGTTAAGTTAGAGAGTATGTGTGAGCTTCAAAGCTGGTAGAATAGCATCCTTATTTAAAATAGATTTTTTTTTATTAATAACACCTGCGCCAAGCTCTTTAACTGTGAGGAAGTATAGGGAGGTACATTAAGTTAAATATGTGCCATACTGAATTTAGTAAGGTCTCTCCTTCCCCACCCCCAATTCCATTCCTTTTGCCTCAATAGTCAGGTATGTTCAAAGTGTACAGTACTGGTTGTTCTCCTAGTTTCATAAATGTTCTGCAACATTAGTAATTTTTTAAAACTAATATATTTTGGAAAAAATTTGAAATCTTTTTTAGTATTCTAACCTGCATTATCGAGTTTTCATTAACATATGCTAATAAAAGAATTTCCTAAAACTTAAAAGAGGAATATATAGCCATTTATTTGAGAATTCTTAACTTCTTGCTTTGAGAATTTAAGGGTTTTGCCTTAGGAAAAAGTTCTATATTTATTTTTCAAGGAATATTTAAGTGATAAAGAATTGCTAGAATGGGTAACTACTATATATATATTTTTTCTTCCTTTCTTTCTTTTTTCCCTTTCAAGGTTATAATAAATGTTTCCCATTCAGTAGAAAGGATAAGAGAATTAATGGGGAGGGAGTTTGGTGATAACAACAGAAGTACAAAATATTTGTAATGTACTTTTAATTTTTTTTCCCCAAAATCTCTTGCACATCTGTTATCTCATTTGATCCTCCTTGCAACTGTTTAAGGCATATAGGGCAGGTTTTTAGTTTGTTTTGTTTTTACCCAGTAATTTCCAGATGAAGAGACTGTACCAGAAAGAGGATAAGTACATCACATGCACTTGTACCTCTACTTAGTATCAATCAAGACACAGGTCCTTCTGTCTCTTAGCTTTTGCCAATAGACTACTGTGACATTATTAGTAATCAGCATTATCAAACAGATCTTTGTCATTTATAAAGTAAAATTTTGATGCAGTAAAGTTTGAACATTCTCACAAATTTTGATAAATGTTTTCATATTAGAATTGCCATCTCTGATATTGGAGTGGACATAAAATGGTCATCTCTTAATCAAAAAACATTTAATAAAAATGTGATGTGTGTAAAGCACATTAGGGGATACAAATACAAAGACTGAATCTCTATTGACAAGAAAATTATATTTCATTGGGGTTAAGATGCAAGGCAAGGAAAAGTATGAAGTGTATATATAAACATAATAAAGACAAAGTAGCCAATCACAGGCCATTTTGGGAGAGTGAGGGGAGAGCAGGTAAGACTTCTTGAAAGATATTATTCTTTAGCTGTATATTTTCTTTAAGTATAAACTTATAGCTTTGGTTTATTTGTTTTTGTTGTTACAAGAGACCAAGCTTAGAACTGTTAGAACTTTGTAGATGCTAAGCAATAACACAATTTAAAGATGTGACTCAGGTATATGATAATGACAAGGGCTAGCATTTTCATTTTGCTTTTAGGTTTTCAAAGCACTTTACAAGCATTATCTCACTGAATCCTGTCTGTAGCTGGGGAAGGTAATAGGAAGGGGATGAGAAAGATGGGATTTGCATGTTTCCTTAATTTACTCTAAAACAAATGACCTCATTTGCTTTTATAGAATACTAGGATTTATAGTTGGAAAGTGCCTTAAAGATCCTCTGGTCCTAAGCTTTCATTTTAGAAATGAGAAAATTGTCATCCAGAGATGCTAAGGGACTTGATCAAAGAGTAGTGTTAAGATACAAACCAAGATCCTCTGACCGAAAAGCACCTTTTATTATTGTGCTATAAAATAGATAAGCTGAATCTTCTTAGATGAAATTTTTAATTCTATGTAGTATTCAGGTAATGCATACTGTTTTATGCCATATGTAATGATCACAAGCATTTCCCTCAGATTGAAACCATTCTGACTTTGAAATATTATTTATTTAGTTCTCTTCAATTAGATGGGATTCTTCAACCCCCGCCATTTCCTCTCCTCCCACATTTGAGACTGGATAGCAATGCCTTGTTGAATGTTTTTTTTCTTTAGACTATGATTCCCTTTCCCCATTTGACATACTTGATAGTACTTACAGCAAATTTTTATTAAATCTATGGAATTAAACTCATTTTTCTTTCATTAAAAAATATAATTAAATAATCTAATCTCAGGTAAGAATTACATGTTGCTATATAATTTTCCCCAATCTGGGATGCTGCCTCTGAGTATGTACAAGCATGAACATCTTCTCTTTTTTTCTGTTTCTCTTTCCGTGTGTGTGCGAGCACACATATAAAGTGATAGATTTATTGAAAGAAATGGTGATGATTAACTAGTTTAGATATAGTTGTCTCATTGCACTAGAATACTTTTAATTAATCTCTTCCTTTGCAAACACAAAATTGCAAAAATGAAGTCAGCTATATTCCTTCTATCTAATCTTCTCCTCTTTAAAGAAAAAAGTAAAAAGTTTCCTAGTTGGTCAAAAATCATAATTTGGCCAATATATTTTAATGATATTTAATAAATTGTTTTCAGTTCTAAACAGCAAAATGTAGTTTTACTGTTAGCCAATGAGTATTTATGTTGGGGAACTTTACCATGAAGATTACAAAGGATTAGTAGATAAGGCTTTGTCTTCAGGGAGTTTACTCCTATTGGGAGGACTTAATATATAAAAATCATTAGAAAAAACAAGTTTTCAGGTTATAGCAGAGGTTTGTTTTAGTTTGTTTCTGATAGAATCTGGACAAGAATCTGAGAGAATAAAATGCAGGCACAATGTCAATTCTAAATTAAATTACTCCATAAAAAGTCATTAAACTTCCCCTACCTTTGACCCAGCAGAACCACCATTGGGGACATATACTTCAAACAGTCAAAGAAAGACCCATCAATTAGGGAAAGACTGAACAAATTATGGTATAGGAATGAAGTGTAATCCTGTTGTTTTGTAGGAAATGATAAGTATAGGGAATTCAAAGAAAAGTGGAAAGCTTGTTACAGAGTGAAGCCAGCAGCATCAAGAGAACAATATGCATACTGACTAAAATGATATAAATGAAAATAACCCTAAAAGATGGCTGAATTTCATTGAATGATTATGATCAACTTCATTCTTGTAGCCTGTGTAATGGTATGAAACATATTATACTTCCCTCCTTTCTCCAGAGAGCTGAGGGATTATAGATTTGCAATGTAACATGTCCTATGTTTTGCCTCACTATATCCAAAGTCTCTTCCTTAAAATATACATACACACACATTAAT
Source organism: Antechinus flavipes (assembly GCF_016432865.1). NCBI lineage: Eukaryota > Metazoa > Chordata > Mammalia > Dasyuromorphia > Dasyuridae > Antechinus > Antechinus flavipes. Next base: position 371,958,968 of record NC_067400.1, on the reverse strand, counting down.
ATGAAAATCACATTATAAATTGAGGTCTCCTCAAGCTAACAGTGTAGCATCAACATTTTCTCTATCTTAGAAAAAGCCTCCAAAGTTTCTATGATCCTGGGAGGCTCCTTCAGCAGCTTTGTGACCTTTGGTTTCAGCAAACCAGGACTATTTATCCCTATATTTTAAACTATATTTCATCTGTTTAGCTTCAGTATATGGCTCTGACTTAGGTCTTTCTTTTTTCAACTCCTGCTTCTGTCATGTACTACATTAATTTTCCTTCCTAATTCCTTATCATTTGATTAACCAGTAAAACTATCATCTATTCCTTTATCCAAAGTACAAGCAAAACAAGTTATCAGTTATAGCAGGGTCAAGGAAAGTGCCCTAAAGACCTTCCTTCATATTGGCAGTGATCCATCCATCTTGTTTCTTTGAATTAGATCATATAACTAGCATGTAAAACCATCTAATTATATTGTCCACATATTTTTGTCTTTTTGCCAAGAACATTATAAGCGATTTTACTAAACAAATACCTGTGTGAATTTTAGTCACATAACCTCTTAGTTTTCTAGGCATCCCTAGGCATCAAACTCCTTTAGTTTAGGGACTTAAACCAATATGGGAACTTCTAATACCAATAACCTCCCGGATCTAGGGATCATCTATCATGATCACAACATTCCTTAATCTATTAATTTGATATGACTTGTTCCTATCCAAATCTTAGCAATTATCTCTTTCCTAAGTGCTCCTCAACCTTTTTCTTTAATATGTTTTAGAAGTTTGACTTTTGATCACAACTATGATTGCATTGATATTGAGGGCTAGTAACACAGCTCTCAACACAGTTGGGATCAATACAGTTCGATACTTACTTTGTGACTTAGGAATCAAAGCAAGTGGTCTGAGGCATGAAGAGGTTCAATGAGTTACCCACAGTTAGGCCACCAGTGTATAGAAAGAAGATTGGATCTCTCCTCTTATTGACTGCAAGGAGAGTGATCCACATCATAATGTGAATGAGAAATTTGCTCAAATGTCTCTACAGAATCTGTATCCCAAAGAGATCATAAAAAAGGGAAAAGAACCCACACGTGCAAAAATGTTTGTGGCAGCTCTTTTTGTAGTGGCAAAAAACTGGACACTGAATGGATGCCCAACAGTTGGAGAATGGCTGAATAAATTATGGCATATGAATGTTATGGAATATTATGTTCTCTAAGAAACGATCAGCAGGATGATTTCAGAAAGGCCTGGGGAGACTTACTTGAATTGATACTGAATGAAGTGAGTAGAAACAAGAGAACATTGTACACAGCAACATCAATTTTATGCAGTGATCAATTCTTCTGGATATGGCTCTTTTCAACAATGAAGTGATTCAAGCTAGTTCTAATAGACTTGTGAAGAAGAGAGCCATCTGCATCCAGAAAGAGGATTGTCAGAATTGAATGTGAATCACATCTTTTTTCATTTTTTTGTTGTTATTTACTGGCTTTTAGTTATTTTTCTCATTTTTCTCCCTTTTTGATCTGATTTTTCTTGTGTAGCATGATTAATGTAGAAATATGTATAGAAGAAATGTACATGTTTAACATATATTGGATTACTGTCTAGGGAAAGGAGTAAGGAAAGAGAAGGAGAAAAATTTGTAACACAAGGTTTTGCAAGGATGAATGTTGAAAACTATCTTTGCATATATTTTGAAAATAAAAAGCTATTATATAAAAAAAGAAATTTACTCAAAATTGTCATCAGGGCTTGTAATATAAAGTATTTCCTTCTATTTTTTGGAAATTTGGAAAGTTTCTTTAAAATATTCCTGGCTCCATTTTTGTGCCACTTCTTTTCAATGATTCCTAATCACAAGTTCTTTCCTCATCCTGGGATATAGTTCATGCATGCAAACTTCTTGAGCTAAATTAGCTACTTTCTTTTCCTATCTTAATAATTTGAGTAAATATCCTTAAAAAATTGCTGTTCTTAAAAAATAAAAAGTATAATTTTGGCTTGATTAAAAAGAGATATTAGATTGAAAGTCATGGATCTGGATTTATCCCTCAACTTTATACTTGATAAGTTTTGCTTGATTGATGCACTCCCAATATTTATGGATTCTTCCAGTCCAGAACTCCTTCAGAGGCTGAATTTCGTAATTAGTATGAGGATAGTAGGAGAGTTCAGAAAGATGCATGTTCATTTCCATTTGTTCAGTTCTGATTTTTAGTGAATTATTTTCTTCATTTACTTTTTTTTATATGAAAATTTTTTTTATTTCACAAATTCTGTTTTTCATGAAGTTGTTTTCTTTTTCCATTTTGTCAAATCTTTCTTTTAATGAGTTATATGCCTTTTCCAAACCCTCTTGCAGAATTTTTCTTCCCTTTCCCTATTCTATTCTAGCTCTCTTTTGAGATCCTTTTTTAATTTTTTCTAGGAGAGCTTTGTGTAGTGGGAACTTGGTTATACCACCTTTTGGGGCTTCATCTGGAGACAGTCTGGTTTTAGTATTCTCGGGGTTTGAAATCTGTTCTTCTCTTTCCTCATAGAAACTATCTATAGTTAGAGTTTGCTTTGCCTTTTTACTCATTATTTTTTTTAAATTAGGATCTGCTCTTAGGGCAAGGGAGGTTTTCCAGCTTCCTTGACAAGCAGCTGAGAAGCTGAGAAGACCCAAGCAGTTGTGCTGGGTCCATGCTGACTCACTCTTGATGCTGGGTGGGTATGACCAGGTCTTGTGAGACCCTGGTGTTTTGGGGTTCACACTTTACTTTTGCATTTGTGTTGGATGTTTTTTAACTTCTCTTTGGATATCCTGGCTTGCAACCAGGGCAGAGTAGTCAACACAGGTATAAATTCCTCCCTGTAGATTCTCCACAGTGCGGAATCTGTACTGCCCCATGGAGACTGCAGCCGGCCCTGGGTCTGTGCAGTATGCTCTGGCCCCCGTGCTCTGCCTCCCTACCTGCACCTGGCTCCCTTCCTCCATGCCCAATTGAACCAAACCTTTTCTGGCCATTTTCGAAATTATCTTCTGCTGGTAATTTGCTGCACTCCCAATATATGTGGATTCTTCCAGTCCATTACTAATTCAGAGGCTCAGAGAATTAGTGTGAGGGTAGTAGGAGAGCTCAGAAAGATGCATGTGTCCTTTCTATCATATTGGCTCCACCTGACTTTGTACTTAATTTTTAAAAATTCAGTCTCCTTTTCTTTTTAGTTTGAGAATCCAGATCTTCTCCTATATCATCTATCGAATAGACAAAAAATACAAAACCCATTATAGTCTTGAAGTCCTGCAAAATAAATATCCACATTAGCCATGTTCCAAAAAAAACAAAACCCAAAATACAAAAAAGAAAGATTTTTAAAAATAGCACCATTAATTCTCTATCTGGACATAGTTTAATATTTTGCATCATGAGTCTTTTGGAATTATTTTGTTTAATGTTGTTAATCAGTTTTTAAGTCATTTGCTTTCTTTTCAATGTGCTTGGATTTCCTCAATTATAATATTGGAATGTCTTCCTCATAGGATTATTTTGAAATTTAAATGAGAAAATGCATGTAAGTATTTAAAATCTATTTTAAAAAACTGTAGAAATAATATCATCATTAGGTTTTAGAATCATTTCAGCACTCCTAGCTTCAGTAAGATGAGAAGAATAATATATGCTTCATAAAACTCTTCTGAGCATTTAATGAGCTAACAACATAGCACTGTACAAAACTTAAAAGTGCTGTATGTTGTTATTGTTCAGTTGTTCAAGGTGTGTGTACCCAACTCTTTTTGACCCTATTTAGGATTTTTTTGGTGAAGTTAGAGTGGTTTGCCATTCCTTCTCCAGCTCATTTTACAGATGAGGAAATTGAGGCAAGAGGATCAAATGACTTGTCCAGAGTCACACAGCTAATAAGTTTCTGAGGCTGGATTTGAATTTAGGTCTTCCTAACTTCCTAACACTAACTACTGTGTCATCTAGTTTCTATGCAGTGCTATATTGGTATTAGCTATTATTATTGTTGGATCAACATCTACCCCCATCATTACTACCCCATTTTGAATTGGTACCATAGTATAGTAGGAAAAAAAGTATAAACTTTGGAGTTAGAATGACTGGAATTCAAATTTTAAGCTATATAGTCTTGGACAAATCAGTCACCTTCTGCCTTCGTTTCTTTATCTGTGAAATAGTAAAAATAATACTTCCACTTGCTGATGAGGTTGTTGTTATGAAAATAGTTGAGTATACCTTGTAAAGTGTAAAGTATTATAAAAAGAAAGTTTTTATTACTGATCTGATTCTCCTTTATAATAATCCCAGAGATTAGAGTAGCCTTTTGAACCTATGGTGAGTAAAAAGATTGTTATAAAGCAGGATTTTATTTCTGAGAATCAATAGAGGGAAAAAAAAAGCTTCTGAATCAAACAGTCCTATCACTACAATAGCAAAAGGGGAATAAGATTAAGAGATATTCTTCTTTCCTGCCTTCCTTGTTCATTAGAGATTAGCACTGAAGAGAGTATATGATTAAATTAGTACAATAGCAGTTTAAAGAAAAGAGTGGTCAGTGAGGCTTTTGGATTGGGAAGGTTTCATGGAGGGGCTTATGGATAAAGATCTAAAAGGGGCCTTAGTTGTTATGGAATTCAACCTTTTTGTTTTACACATGAGGGAACTGAGGCAAAAGGGAGTTTATCAGGTTGTTTAAGGTCTGGTTGATGAAGTTAAGAGGGATAAAAAGCAGGGAATGTACAATAGGAATTGAGGGGATTCTTGGGGGTGACAGCATGTGTATATTTGGGGTGATGAGGATAAAAACCAATTTACTTGAAATGGAATGAATGTCTTAATAAGCACTAAAAAATAAGTGTCTTAATAAGCTTAATAAGCATTTGGATAAATCGAATGAAATAGACCCTGGGAAGCTCTGCAATAGGGAGTTAACTTACTTTAGAGCTTTGAATGAGGCATTAATGACCTTGGAAGTTAAAGAAAAAAAAACTTGGGATAAGTTTAATTTTGCCATTTCCTAGCTGGGTAATATTGGGTAATTCACTTGATGTCTGTAAGGTTAATTTGACAATGACATAAGGTTTGTTATAACCATAAAGTACTCCAGAAAGATGAATTATGTGCTTACTCCATTATTTATGTGTTACTACAGGCATTTTGCGTATTGGTTATGGAGAAAGAAGAAATTGGGCATGAGAGAGACCAGATAAAATAATATATTATTAATCTACATTTGAAGTGATAAGGAGTTAGGATGAGATGGAGAAAATGAAAACAGAAAATGTGACACTTTTGATAAAAAAATGGACTTGCAAACATAAATATAAGTAAATAAGTTGCAGTTAAGGTTCTAGTCTAAGATTCTGGGATAAAATTAGTGCCTTTTATAAGTAGCATGAAAGTTGAGAAAAGGAACAGATTTGTGAGGTTGTTGAATTCAGTTTGGGACATACTAAGTTTGAAGAGATACACACATACATACATATTGGAATGTCTTATAGGCAGTTGGAAATGTAAGTTCAGAGTTGTGGTGAATCCTGCTTCTTCTACTAATAGCTGATTTTTAAAAAAACTTTTATTTTTAAAAAATAATTATAACTTTTTATTGACAGAACCCATGCCTGGGTAATTTTTTTTCATAATTATAACTTTTTATTGACAGAGCCCATGCCTGGGTAATTTTTTACAACATTATCCCTTGCACTCACTTCTGTTCCAACTTTTCCCCTCTCTCCCTCCACCCCCTCCCCCAGATGGCAAGCAGTCCTTTACATGTTGAATAGGTTACAGTATATCCTAGATACAATATATGTGTGCAGAACCGAACAGTTCTCTTGTTGCACAGGGAGAATTGGATTCAGAAGGTAAAAATAACCCGGGAAGAAAAACAAAAATGCAAGCAGTTTATATTCATTTCCCAGTGTTCTTTCTTTGAGTGTAGCTGCTTCTGCCCATCTTTGATCAATTGAAACTGAATTAGCTCTCTTTATCGAAGAGATCCACTTCCATCAGAATACATCCTCAAACAGTATTGTTGTTGAGGTATATAATCATCTCCTGGTTCTGCTCATTTCACTTAGCATCAGTTCATGTAAGTCTCGCCAGTCCTCTCTGTGTCCATCCTGCTGGTCATTCTTTACAGAACAATAATATTCTATAACATTTACATATCATAACTTATTCAGCCATTCTCCAATTGATGGGCATCCATTCATTTTCCAGTTTCTAGCCACTACAAACAGGGTTGCCACAAACATTTTGACACATACAGGTTCCTTTCCCTTCTTTAATATCTCTTTGGGATATAAGCCCAAAATAGCTGATGTTTTGCAGAAGGTCTTCAAAAGGCTTTACAAACATCTCCTTCAGTTTTTATAACCACCCCTTGATACAAGTAACTAAGTAATTTACTCTGACCTTTCTATGCCTCCTTAGCTGGATCCTTTCTCCTGATCCATTCTTTTAACCATAGAAAGCCTTCAGGTTCAGTTCTAAGCCTTCTTCTTTTTTCTTTCTACATTACATTGCCTGATGACCTTATCAGCATACATGGTTTTAATTATTATCTCTACGCTGATCATTCTCAAGTCTTCCTTTCCTTCTCCAGTCTTTCTGCTGACCTGCAGTCTTCTATCTCTAATTGCCTTTCAGGCACCTTGAATTGGCTGTCCAGTGATCATCTTAAACAAAGTATATCCAAAATGGAACTCATCATCTTTCCTCCTAAATTCTCCCCACTTCCTACCTTTCCTTTTCCTGTGAAGGGCAACACCATCCTCCCAGTCCCTCAAGCTTGAAACCTAGGAGTCATCCTGGATTTCTCACCATCCTCTTCCCCCCCCCCCCCTTTCCAAACTCTTGCTAAGACCTATCGATTTCACCTTTGCTACATCTCTTGAATTTGCTCCCTTTTCTGACTGCCACTTTAGGACAGCCATTCAGCACTTCATGTCTGCATTACAGTAATAGTCTCCTGGTACGTCTGCCTACTTCACTCCAAACCAAGATCCATTCATTAAAATGATTTTTTTTTTTTAAAGTGCAGCTAGGCTGCACAATGAATAGAGCACCAGCCCTGAAGTCAGGAGGACCTGAGTTCTAATCTGGCCTCAGACACTTAACACTTTCTAGTTGTGTGACCTTGGGCAAGTCACTTAACCCAAATTGCCTCAGCAAAAAATAAATGAAATAAAAGTGCAGTTGCTAAGTGTATCGTATACACACACAACCCTGACCCCCACTCCTACTCAATAAACCTCAGGAGCAAATACAAAATGTCCTGTTTGGCATTCAAAGCTTTTTATAGCCTACCCCCTCCTATCCCTTTCATTCTTTGCACTTTACCCCCGATAATGGACTCTTCAATCTAGTAATATCAGTCTCCTGGCTGCTCCATGAATAAGATGCCCCAATTCTTGGCTACATTATCTCTCTCATGTCTGGAATATTCTCACTTTTCCACTCTGATTGCTGACCTCCCTGATCTCCTTAGCTTCCTTTAAATCTCAACTAAAATCCCTCATTCAGGAATCCTTTTCCAACTTCTCTTAATTCCATTGCCTTCTCTGTTAATTTTTTCTTACTTATTCTATATATAGCTTGTTTGGTATATATTTGATTACATGTTTTCTCCCCCATTAGAATGCACACTTCTTGGGGAGAGGGATTGCCTTTTACCTCTTTTTGTATCCCCAAATACAAAGTGTCTTGCACATGACATGGATTCATTGGTAATACCTGCTGTCCTATACCAATGAAATCTAATATCTGGTCTCTTTTGCTGTCCCTCCATAGAATCATTAGAGTGGATGCACTTTCCAAGGAGGGTAACAGGGAGAAAGCTGAAGTGCCAGAAACAGACCTTTGTACAACTAAAATTTGGGGAATGGGAGAATTTTTTTTTTTTAACAAGGCAGATGGCAATGACATGAGGAAGTGAAGGGAAACAGATGCCAGATAACTACAGAACAAGGATTTTCTAGATTAGGGTCTTACATGTAGAAGGTTGAACTAAATGACCTCAACTACCATTTCCACTTTTAAGATAACTTTGTAAGATGCAGAAGAAAAATCATTAGAAAGGTAGGATAGTACAATGTCCTAGCAACAGAAAAGAGGTATATTTTAATCCAAATGAATGTGATACTAGATTTTATTTATCCAAATACATATAGAATGTACAGCTGTATTATTTCCTATTGCTTCATCTTCCTTATCCTTATACTTATTTCCTATAGGATATGTAAATATTCAGGTCTGCATTTTTAAAGAAACCATTGTTTAATTCTTCATCATTCTTCAGTATACACTGTCCTTGCTTTGTGGTATACTAAACACTAAAGAACACTAAGTGGACTGAAAACGTATTGTGAAACTGTTTTTGGGTTGGTTGTTTTCTGGCGGGTGGGGGCGGGAGGGTTTGGTTTTTTGTTGTTGTTTGGGGGGATTTTTGTTTGTTTGGTTGTTTTGTTTTGGCTTTATAACCTCTGCTAGAGAAAATGTTTTTTCTTAGGAGTTTAATTGTTACCTCTATCCAATGAAGAAATGAAAAAAAAAAAGTATTTATTAAATATATAATATATGCCAAGCACTATGATAAGTTTGAAAATACACATATAAAAAGTATATTAGTCTCTGCCTTCAAGGAGCTTACATTTTAATAGGCAAGAAAACAGGAGAGTGATGGCCAGAGAGGGGTCTTGATATGAATAGTCAACAGGATGGTGACTAGGGTCATTGGTCAGTTTTTTGAAAGCCCTAACCAGGAATGGTAGTGGTGATTTGATTACTATTCCTATAGCCAATCCAATACAATCAACATAGTAGACTCTACTATGATCCAAATAGTGTGCTGAGTGCTGGGGATACCATTAATTAAAAGGAAGATAATCTTTGTCCCTAAAGATCTTACAATCTAATGAAGGAAGATAACACACAAAAGAAATTGGAGATGGGGGTGGGGAGAAAGATACCCAGAGGTATCTTGTTTCATGAAGTTGAAACCATTCAGGGCTGCAGATGCAAAGCTGCTTGAGCTAGAAGTCTGATTTCTACCATTTATAAATATAAAGGAAGGCTTTGGGAGGAATTTGGTACTCTACCCTGCTTCCCTCTAATCAAAGAGGAGAGGAGCCTGAGGGAAGTGGTGTGAAGGCTTGAGCTAGCAGCTTGGTGGTCTGGAAAAGGAACCAGGTTTTGTATTTTCTAAAAATATTGAGTTACAAACGAACTAATTTATTAAAATAGTATATGAGCTGAACTAATGTTTCCATTTGCTGAGTCCTTAGTATTGGGTGCCTGCTAAATGCAAAAAACTTCAAAGCTGGCCATATAAAATACAGAGATTATAGCACTAAAGATAATCTCAGAGGTTTTTTTCCCCCCTCATAGCTCAAGTACAAGGGACTAAAAGAGAAAATTATTCCCAGATGATATAGTTGCTAGTGGTCCAGGGTTTAACAAAATTGGAACATCACATACTGTGTTTCCAAGGATGCCTGAAAAAATGTTCTTTTCAATAGGCTTCTAAAATGCATGGGCCCACAGTGGCTCTGAAAAATGATTCTCCTTTGAAGATCTAGAATGAATATGTTTACTGGTATGCATATCACTTCCAAAAGAATCCATAAAATGTTGTTCACTTAATTTTTTTTATGTGATAAAAATATTTGTTGTTGCCTAATTGTTTCAGTCATGTCTGATTCTTTGTGACCCCATTTGGGATTTTCTTGGCACGGATACTGAAATGGCTTGCCATTTCCATTTTCAGCTCATTTTTTTATAACTAAGGAAACTGAGGCAAATAGGGTTACACAGCTAATAAGTGCCTGAGGCCAGATTTGAACTCTGGAAGAGGTGGCTTTTTCAGTTTTAACACTCTATAATTATACCTTGTAGCTGAACATTTATATTTATGAAAACATAAACAAGATAATAGGCCCTACACTACTCAACAGCGCATCAAGAAGCTGTTGGATCCATCAAGATTCTGAAATCCAGAGTTAGACTGTCAGAATTTAGTCACCAATATTTAAATGATGCTAGGTGATATTAGCTTTGATTCAGGTTATGTAGCTTAGCTTATGTTTCATCATTTCCTTAATCTGATATTCATTAAATGAATATTGAGTATACCATGTCATCCTGACTCTGCATTGTGGAATTTTTTGAGAGAAAAGGTAGCCATGCTCAAGGAAAGAAAACAACTTAGTGGTTTTAGTTGACTGCAGTTTCAGTTGAGTCAGCATTCTGTTGACACCGCATTAAACAGAAAGAAATACACTGCCTAGTGAAGGGTACTTTGCATCTGGTACTGTGCTTGAATTGGAGCACATCTGGAATATTGTTTTCAGTTCTTAATGTGTATATGTTGTGGGCATTGGGGTGAGATGCTAGGTGGCTGCTTAAAGAAACCCTGCCATGAATTCACTTGTAATTCCAATAGAAAGACAATTTATCTTTCTTTTAGACCCGTATTTTTTCCTGTATTAGATTTAAAGTTAAGTGATATATGTAATAATTATCAATCATAATAATAACAATAACTAGCTTTTTTATAATTCTTGAAAGTTTCCAAAAAGTTTCACATATTTTATTTGATGATTATAACAACCATATAAGATTGATGCTATTCTTATACTTGTTTAAGGAAACTGAAGCTGTGAGGTTAAATAACTTCCTTAAGGCAACACATTTAATAAGTAAATGAGGTAGGATTCAAATTCAGGTCTTTCTGACTCCTGGTCTAATATTTTATCCACTGTACAGCCTAACTCCTTTCTCTCTCCCTCTATCTCTGCTCTACTTCCATTTCCTTCCTCTCCCCTCCCCTCCTCTCTTCTCATCTATTTCTCTGTCTCCTTTCTTCCCTTCTTTCCCTTCCCCTCCCTCTTCCCAAAAAATCAAATTTACATCCCCAGGTGAAAAAATATGAACCAGTTCTTTCCCCAAAGAAATAGATTCCTTCGAAAGTAAAAGGAAAGAGAATACATTGTTAAGCTTGCTGCTGGACATCTTTTAGATCCAATCGTACTTCCTTTGGCCTTGAACACTTAGGCTAGACTTACTTTTTTATGACAGGGTTATATTCCTGCAAGCAAAGAGAACCACTTTCCATTTCACAGTAAGCTTATTTTCTGTCCCCTTTGAAGTCTGGATACAGTAGGTGTTGTACTTAGAGATTTAGCATGACTGCAGCATGTGAAATAAGAGTCCATCAATACAGCTTAAATTAAAGTTAGTGTTGCATAAATAGACTGTATATTGAGATAACTTTAGATGCATCATTTATTTCTACTTATTATTAATGACTTTTCATAGCTTACTCCTTGAATAACTTATTCATAAATAAGTCCATGATTTTGCTCTTGTTATTACTTGTGTTTGTGTATGTATAGCAGAGTTCATGTCTGATCAGAAGATCTGGGTTCAACCTTATTTCTGTCACTTAATAACTGAGTGAATGTATGGAATTCAGTTAATTTCTCTATGCTCTAATCAGTAACTTGAGGATAACAGTATATACATTACCTTTCATATAACCTCAGCAAGGAGCTCAAGTGAGAAAACATGTGAAAGTATACTTTTAAGAACATAATACTTTATGATGATAATCAGCTACTAAAGCTGTATCATTGGTAAAGTCCTTATGATATCCTGTTTTTACTATATAGTTAAGCTATACTTTGTCCATTAACATTTTATAAAAGTAGATTTATGTAATGGAAATCAATTTTATCCTAGGAAGTTTGTTTGGAAATTTTGAATAGGTACTCTCTATTTGATGCTATTACCCTGAATTGTTGCATAAGTTATATATACATGCCTTACATATAGTAGATGCTCAAAGATATTTCTTTTTAATATTAGTTACTTTGGTCATAGCTGATTTTCAGTAGTTTGGAGATCTACCATGTTACATTCTTAAAAAAGAAATGTTAAAGGTCAAAGCTTGTTTTCTGCTATTATTCCGAAACATGGATACCTGAATAAGGAAAATATTTTCTTTAAGAAAACTATAGGAAGGATATGTTGAAATAATTGTTATGCATAGTTGTGGGGTTAGAATCAAGAGGCCATTTTAAAAGATAGTTGAATTAAAGGCAGATATCCCTAAAATTTCTTATATTTTTGGCTAATCTTCAATGGGAAATTGTTTTCTCTCTAAACTTTGTTTTCCTATTGTAACATTTTAGATGTCATTATAAAAAAGTTTTGATGTATAAAATGTACTTTAAAAATGGAAAAGCCTTCTAGAAATCACCCTTTTAGCATCATCAACCATTTACTTTTATGATTTTTTTTTAAAGTCAGAAAATGCAATGCATATGAATGCACCTTATATTAATGAAGTTTTAAAGCTAAGATTTTTACATTCACAAAAATCTAGAAATTTGAACTTATGGTCCCCATAGGAATCTTAATTCAGTCACATTGCATAAACTCATATTAAGGCTGAAATGTATCATCATTACAGTAATACAAAATACTCATATATGCGAGAGGACACAGTTATGGTTACTGAGGGAACCATAATTTTGAATTTCCTGACTTTTTTTTTTTTGCATGTACAATTTCAACCATAATATTAGGTTAATGTAGGTTTTTTTTTCATTGAATGTGAAACAATATATTTGTGGCTCGTTTATTTTCAAAATACTTTTCATTGGCTCCAGCTATTCTTTAGTAGCTATTCTAAATGTTTACTTTTAAATATGAGATACTTATAGAAAGAAGTATGTATAGCAATAGATTCTACATGAAAGTATAGTTTGAAAAATGCTTATATTAGCTCACACTCTTCTACTCATATAATGTTCTCATTCTCTCTCTCTCTCTCTCTCTCTTTCTCTTTCTTCCCCACCCCTCACCCCCTTCTCTTTTTTTCTCTTTCTCTCTTTTTTTTTTTTCTCCTCCCCCTCCTCCCTCATATGTTACATTCTGGCACATTATAGAGGCAGGTAGCGTATCTACTACCTGCTGTTGAAAGTGTTGACGATACTGAATTATTTATTCTATATTCTACACTATCCAAAATTGTTTTGGGTAGTTTGACACATTTCGGTCTTCCATATGGATACTTCATGGTGGCAGAGTTGCCAGCTGCTCAGGTTTTGTGACAGTTTCAGTTTTTCAAGGACTGTCAGAGTGTTCTTGGGAGAATCTTGCTTTACTAGACTCCTAAGAAGTGGTAAAATCCTGAAAACTGCTAGATTTTTTAAAAGTATAATTCAGGACAATTAGTGTGAACAGAAAGTTCCAAGAAGTTTTAAGATTATCTCAAAATGTACATGAAGCACATTTAACAAGATTTGGGAAAATCTAAGCCATTCACAAGAAAGTACATATATAAAACAATATAACTCTAACACTGATTACTAATAGTATTACATATTCATTTGGAGATTTGAGGGGGAAAGTCATCTGAAATTTGAAACATAAATGTTTGAGGAGATAGGCAACAAGTAAGAAAAAAGTCAGAATTTGGAACACCTTTATAATATACCCCCAGTCCTTTATATCTTAATTTAAAGGGACAAAAAAGAGCTTATAGAATTTCTATATCTCTATTTGCAAAATTCTAATAGGGTATTAGGTTCAGTGTAATAAAGTATCTTAAAGATTGCTCATACCAACCTGTCCCTTTTTTGAATTAAAATAAAACAACTGATATTTAGGGAAGTTGTGACTTGTCCAAGGTCACATAGATATGGAGCATCAGATACTGGAATTGAATCTAATTGAGGTAATATATTACCTTAATGTCATTGCTCTTTCCAGTACATTCTAAAATTTATTTTAAACTTCATCCACTGATTTAGTCAACATACATTAAAAGCCAGTCAGTATCTTGACTCAGACAATAGAGTGGCTCAATAGAATAAAAATTTCCTTCTAAGATTATATATATAAGAGATTCCATATATAGGAAACCAATATTTATATATTTTATGACTAAAGATAGTTATTTGGGAAATATTTACTGTTGTATTATACTCACATCTTCTTTGATTCAGGGAAATAATTAATCTTTCTAACTCCTGTGTTAGTTTATTTCTGAACAGATAGGATTTTTCCCCCCCTTAAACAATGAGTACTGAGTGCTGTCTAGTTTATTTACCAGGATACTAAGTGTTTACTCAACAATTCCTATCTTAGAATATTTAAGTCTAAACTTATGGTTAAGCCTAAACCCCTCTGTGTGTGAATTACTGTGGCTTGCCAAATCTGTGCCTGAACATAGCTGTAGATAATCTTTGTAGTCTGTGTGACTATTTCAACAATTGTCTTTTTAGCCAAATCAAACTCAGCTACATAAGTCTGGGATCATGGGAAGGTGTGGTAGGGCTCCACTGGTGAGGGAAAGGAGCTCCCCTGTAGTGCCGCTGGGTTTAGAATCATCCCATTTTGTTGCACTTACAGATTAAACTCTAGAGGCTCAAGAATAGCCTGACCTAGTACTAGAGGTTAAAGAGCAGCCCCCAACCAGTAATCAGCCACAGTTGAAACATAGGCCTCAAGTATAGATTAATTATGTGGTACATTATAAATATTTCATACACTAATTATATTAGTTTATGTAGAAAAAACACCATATGAAGTGTTCCCAGCACTCTCAGTGACTCAGAGTGCTCTTAGCATGTTAATCGACTTGCTTCTTCCAGGCAGCCTATCCCAAACCATTTTCGAATCCCCAAAGATGACAAGAATCATTATCATGATACGGTACATTCCTTATTCTTGTACCAGGTTGACACCTGCCTTTCCCCAGGAGTATGCTTTTCTTAGGGTTTATGTCTTGAGCTTTTGTTTCATTTGGATTATAAGCCAAAGAACAGTGTCTGACATATTGTTTGTATTTTAAAATATGTAAAATAATAAACATAATCACAAATAAAATAAACCAAATTAAATATTCTATATGTAAATAACATCGAACTTGGTTGTGTCAGAAGTTTCTGGCCTAGTCAGAGTAAATTATCTTTTCCTCAAAAAAGTTACTTTTTTTCTGGTTAAAATTAGTAATCTCCCAAAAAGATGAGCCCTTTGCTTTCAGGTGGAATTCATGAATTACTTTTATTGAAGGTCTATTGTTTGCTGAACACTGTATATGCAAATAATAAGAGTGAGTTTTTCCTCTCAGAGAGCATGTAGTTTTTTGTGGAAGATAGAGGTAAAACATTTATTAGTTGATGGGACTTGAATTAGGTTACTGTTTGTATGAGTGGAGAAAATGGGATATATATGAGAAAATGAGCCATTTTAAATTATGTTTCTTCATATGTAGAGAGAGGATATTTGCATTACATTCTTGCCAGAAGACTTATTTTAAAAAAAAAGTACTTTGTAAATTTTAGAGTTCTCTAACTCTAACTCTAACTCAAGAGAGTAGTTTTTGTTATTCACTTTGTTACCAAGAATTGAAACATTCAAATAGTTGGGGTTTTTTAAAGTTATAGTAAGATAATATTGTGAATTTAGCCCTAGAAAAGAAGCCATCAAGTCCTTTAAGCCACCTTCCTTTTATGGATGAGGACGCTGATATACTTAATAAGTATCTGAGGCATTATTCACGCTCTGGTCCTTCTGACTCCAAATTTATATCTATTACATGGTGACAGCTGGTAGGACAATAGATATAGCCCTGTAGTCAGGAAGTCCAAGTGTGATCTCAGATATCACTTGTGTCAACCTGGATAAGTCACTTTTCCTCTGCTTTAGTTTTCTCAAATGTAAGATGGACTAGGTGGCCCAATGGATAGAGCATTTGGCTTAGAATCAATAAGATATCTTCCTGAGTTCAATTCTGGCCCCAGATAGTTACTATGTGACCCCGAGCAAGTCACTTAACCCTGTTTGACTTAGTTTCATCTGTAAAATAAGCTGGAGAAGGAAATGACAAAATTCTCTAGAATCTTCTCAAAAAAAACCCATTTGGGGTCAGGAGGCATTAGGTACTAAACAACACAAAAACATGGGGATAATAACAGTTCCTACCTCTCAGGATTGTTTTGAGGATCAAATGAGGTGATTTTTGTAAAAACACTTTCCAGAATCCTGGCACAGAGTGGGCACAACTTTTCTCTTCCATCAGTTAAGCACCCTTTCCTTTCTTTCTTCATAGTACCTTTCACATTCAAATGGTCCTAGACTTAGAGCTGGAGGATGATTCAGAGACTAATCCTTCTACAGCTGAGAATACTGAACTCTAGGAATGAGAAGTAAGGGATTGTCCCAAAGACACAAACGGTTTAAGTGGCAGTGACAGTATTTGAATGGGGATTCTTAAATTCTGGAGGCATTGCCCATTCCATTATTCCTCATTCAGTCTTTGTTCCCATTTTCACCATCATCCCCTAAGTTTTAGGCCTTTCTTTAGCTCACACAGAAGCTCCACTGCCTCTAATCTCTTTTCCCAATAATTAATCCCTTCTTATTTCCAGTTATTCATCTCCTTAAACCTTTACATTATAACTTTAGTTGTTCAGTTTTTCAGTTGTGTCCAACTCTTTATGACCTCATTTGGGATTTTTCTTGGCACAGATACTGGAGTAGTTTGCTATTTTCTTCTCTAGTTTATTTTATGACGAGGAAAGTGACGCAAACAGAGTTAAGTTACGTACCCAGGATCACATTGCTAGTGAGTGTCTGAGGCTGGATTTGAACTCATGAATGTGAGCCTTCCTGATTCCAAGCTCATTGCTTGGTGCATCACTTGGCTACCACATTATAGTATGATGGTCTATTTAGAATTCTTACGTGATACCTGATTTTCCTCTGTACTTTCTTCTTATCAGTCAGTCTTCAAACACTTAATAAGCATGAAGGAACACATTTATAATAAGCATAAGGACATTGTGCTAGGTGCTGGGAATGCAAATACAAAAAAAAAAAAAGAAAAGAAAAGAAAAAATACCTTACTCCAAGGGCTTCTATCAAGGAAGATTATATATATATATATATACATACGTGTATATATACGTGTATATATATGTATATATATATATATGTATGTGTATATATATATATATATATATATATACATTGCTCTATAAGGGGTTCGGATGGTAGATAATATTGGGGTTAAAGTTAAAAAGATTAGAATTCAGATCTGATACTTAACTGGTTATGTGAACCTGACAAATCCTTTAACTTCCCCCAATCTCCTCAACTGTTGAATGGTGTTGATAACTGATAAAATGGGGAGCATCTATCTCTCCAGGTTGCCATGAGAATCAAGTGAGATACTATTTGAAAATAATTTAACACAGTGCTTGGCACATAGTAGATACTTAAAAAATGTTTGTTCCCTTTCATATCATATTAACATATACAAAGTAAATACAATTTAGTTAGAAATAGAGGGCATTAATTAGCTGTTGGAATTCGACTATGTTTAGTGTAAAAAGTGGCACATAAGCTACATCTTTATAAAACAGAACTATTTTATGAAATGAAGATGAAGGAGTGCATTCTAACCATAGAACATGGCTTGTAGAAAGGCATGGAATTCGGAGAATTGTTGAATATGTGCTATTCATTTCTGTTGAAATCTAAAGTGCTGGCAGAGTAGTAACATATAAGTTTTAAAAGATAAATTGAGGCCAGATTGAAAAAGACTTTAAAAATTAAATAGAGAAATTTGCATTTTATTGTAGAGACAATAGGAACCCATTACCGTTTATTGAATAAGGGCTGAAATGATCAGCTCTTCAAATTAGGAAAATCACTTGGGCATCTGGGTGAAGGATAGATTGGAGAGGAGAGAGACTACAGGCAGGAAGACCAATTAGAAAGTTATTATAATTTAGATAAAAGGTGATGCAGGTCTTAAGTGAGGTAGTGGCCATTTGATAGAGAAAAAGGTCAGATGTGAGAGATGTTGTGGAGGTAGAAATAGTAAGATTCATTAATTGATTGTTCTTATAGAGTGATAGCTGTTCAGTTGTTAAAGATAATGAGGTTGTAAATCTGGATGATTGGAAGACCAATGCTTTTGATATGACAAAAACAGATGAATTTTGTCAGAAAAGATAATGATCTCTCTTTCAGACCCATAAGTTTGAGATGACTTTGGATCATTCAGTTTGAACTGCTCTATAGACACTTGAGTTGCCAGAATGAAGGAAGGGAAGACACTGGATGAATAAATAGATCTGGGACCCTTTGCCTAGGTCTGCCCAGAACAGTCTTGGGGAGCATCTGTACTTAGGGGATGTATGTGATGTGTATAATGAGCAATCAGAAGAGACTGAGGAATGGCCAAACAGGTAAGAGAACTAGGAGGGAGATGTCACAAAAACTAAAAGAAAATCCAAGGGGAGAGGGTAGTCTCCACTGTTAAAAGCAGCAGTGATGTCAAAATGGAGAATAATTAATTAGGACAGAACTTCACATTTAGTAATTTAGATTGCTGAACCTGGGCAGGTCACTTAACCCTGTTTTCCTCAGCTTCATTATTTGTAAAATGAGCTGGAAAAAGAAATGGCAAACCATTCCAGTATGCTTGCCAACAAACAAACAAATAAACAAACAAAAAATCAAATAGGGTCCTAAAGAATTGCACATGATTAAAAAAGACTACTGAAAAACAACAACAATAAAACTTAAGAGAAATCAGTTTCAGTTGCCTGATGAGATCAGAAGCCAGATTTCTAGGAGCTGAGGAGTGAGTAAGAAGAGTTGAAGAATCATGTATAGAAAACTTTTTCTAGGAATTTGGATGAGAATGGGAAGAAGGTAAAAACTTGAAAGGGATTGAAAAGATTTTAAAGATAGTTTAATGATTTCTTATCTAGAATATCTTCTTTCTTCCACTTATCTAAAGCATCCTCCCTCCTTCTTCAATTATTTTTTCCCACAGTACTCTAACCTATTGTGATCATTTCTTATCTTGAAATCCTATACTGCTTATTCTTCCTATCATCTTTCAAAGTTTTCCCAAGTTCATTTGCTTATTTTTCTCACATTGCTATTTCACTTTTTATATGATTATGATATGTCCTCAATTTCTTTGTGAGTTCTGAGTTTCTTTGTAAATTCATTATTAATAAACAGATATTTATTAAGTACCTACTAGATACTAGACTAGAGTGCTGGACATATTAAAAAAAAAAAAGGCCCAAAAAATGAGTCATTCCTTTCCCTAAAGGAATTTACAGTGCAATGGACAATCTTACTGTATCTTAACTCTAGTGGTGTTTGTTTTCTCTTTTCTCCCTCTGTCTCCCTCTGTTATTGAAAAGGCTATATTTATTCTTCAAGATTCAGCTAACAGAACTCTGTTTTATACCATTGTATATTACTAAACTGACCAAAGAATCATAATCTCAAGAGTTGATAGAGTTTTTAGCAAGCATCTCATGAAAGCATTACCTAAAAGAAATCATTACTATAACATCCTTTGATATAACCCCTAAAAATAAGCATAATGACTGGAACAGTTTTTTTTTTTAATTGCTTATATCATTGACAGAATGTCCAATTAAGAAGTATGTACATCATTACTCAGAGGAACATATTATATTGGCTCCAATAACAATATTCTTGGGAATGGAATTTCCTGCCAAATGAAGAGAACTTAAATCCTTACAATTTGATTTATGTATTAGCTGTTTTTAAAAAGTTATATAGTTGACTATTTGCTTTATGGATTATTTTGCATGGTTATTTATATACTTTAGGGCCTTAGGTTAACAGTAAAATAATTTTAGTAATATCTTGAAAATAAATAGAACCTTTTT
The DNA here is from genome assembly GCF_016432865.1 of Antechinus flavipes. Classification (NCBI taxonomy): domain Eukaryota; kingdom Metazoa; phylum Chordata; class Mammalia; order Dasyuromorphia; family Dasyuridae; genus Antechinus; species Antechinus flavipes. The sequence goes on along the minus strand of NC_067400.1, from coordinate 371,939,221 downwards.
TCAAAAATTGCAAAGGAAATAGCTTATCTCATTCCATCAATTCTTTTAATGCTTTGAGGTAGGTAGAAGTCAAGATAAAGTAACTTGGAATCCAGAGGAAATGACAGAGGCAGGCCAAAGACCTGGATCCCTTGACTTCAAGAGCAGGACTTTTCCCACAAGGCTAGATTTGTCTTAAGAGAATTTACATTTTGAAACAAAAATTTTCCTGAATTCATTGTATTATAGATCTTAAGAAACTAAACACCTCTCAGTTCCTGCAAATGTTTTTTCTCCCACCATACCACACCCAGATGAAGATCAATTTTTTGGGGGGGTTGATGTGAACTATTATAGCAAATAAGGAAATATTTTTCTATTCAATATTTTATAAATGTTTTTGAAAATACATTACAGTTAAATATGTCAAATATGCCTCGATTAAAATGACAAATAGTTTATTTATACATAAGAAACAGAAACAGTCTTCAACTGTTGCTGTTAACTAAGTGGAAGACAAAATATTGTTTAGCATAATGCCTTGGACATAGTAGTTACTTTATTGATTAATTGATTTTGGTCATATTATACAAAGGGTTTATAAGGAATATAATCAGGACTGGGTGAGAGTTATTGGTCACATTAATAATAACACTCAGAAAATCCATGGCTTACTAACTTGACTAAAACTCATAGGCAGGATGATTCTGTAGCCATTGAAACAGGTTTGGTACAATTCTATTTTGTCTTTTCCCAGAATTCTAAATGGCACAACACTAGTCTCAATTATTAAGACAAGGGCTCAAAGAATCTGATTTCCAGTCTCAATTCTGCCATGTAATAGCTTTAGACAAATCACTTAACTTTTCTGAGCTTTACTTAGTTTCCTTATTGGTAAAATGGGGACAATTATACCTATCCTTCATGTCTCAAAAGATTTTTGAAAGTGTCAAATGGAATAAAGTGTTTTGAAAAAAAGTGAAGAACTGTATAAAATCAAATTACCATCATTATCAGGCAGTTGCATTCTAGTGGGACAATCCTACTGCTTCATAACTCTAGTGGTACTCATAGCCTCTTTCTTCTCTCTTCATCTCAGCCTATGAAATCCTATCCTACAAGATCCATCTTCTGTGTCCCTTTTTTCATATCATTTTTTAATATTTGAAAGTGATCCATCTATCTTTTGAACTCCTCTAATGCTTCTATTTATACAGTCTTGAACATTTTCTTTTCTATTGAGAACTTTACCTTTTCAGCGTAGAAGACAGGACAAGAAAGAACTGTATTAGAACCTATGAGTTTATAATATATATGTATACACACACACACACACACACACACACACACATATATATATATACATGTATACACACATACATATATATATACACACACATATATATATATATATAATACATATGTACTTTAAGAAGGTAGTGACAAAATACAACATATTGTATCCTTTTCTCCACTTCTTTAGTATTCCTCTATATATTCCCTCGGATCACATTTTTGATATATTACTTCATTTTTAAGCTATCTGTGTAAACCCATCGTCTCTTTTAAATAGTACAGTCTTCGAGGGTAAAAAATACATCTTATCTGTTTTTGTGATGGTATTGCTTTGAACTAAAGGGTTCAGGAAATCAACTGAATTATAGCTTTGTATGTTTTGACTCTATATACATTTGTCTTTTCTTTATGATGCAATAAAAAATTTAACTTTTTTATTAACACATTAGATCTGCATCATTATGAATATGGTTAAAAGGCAAACATAATATTCTGAGTTTTTAGAATGTAGTAGAATAGAAGGTTCTCATTCATAACTGTAATATAGCCTCACTAGTCTATTTGTTAATCATAGATAAATAATTTCAAGTTCATTACTGTAATATTCTCTCTAAAATGTAATATTCTCTGTTGAGGTTTTCTTGGGGTCTCTGGAAGTAGCCATCGCTTCAGTTCAGTAATCACCACATGAGTAACCAGGAGTTAAAGTCCAAATCCTTTATTGTTTCTTTCCAAGTCTTTTCTCCTTCCTTGGGGTCTGATTAGCTTTCTTAAAGGCCTATCTCTCTCCTTAGTTCTGAGAGCTTGAGCTCCTTCCTCCTTCTCTACCTTCTGAATCTCTTCAAATCTAAAGGTTTGTACTTCAGCCTCCAGTCATCACAAAGGTGGATGATGGAATGAATCTCTCTCAGCCTCCGAGAGCTTCCACTGCGCTTGTCTCTTTCTGGCCCTGAGAGTTTCTTCTTATTCCACACTGAGTATATACCAATCATTATATCACTAGGAAATCATTATTTGTTGTAGGATTAAATCAATGCTAAACTAGATTTAACCTCTGTCTCCTCAATTCCATTTAGTACCTTGTTTCAAGTTCTGGCCCATAACATCTCCTTGTAGGATTTTGTCTCTATCAATTCCCCTGACTTAGTACCTTGTAAGAATCCTTTGTTTTGAGTTCAGAGTTCTGGCCCATAACACATTAGATGCTGGACTATTGTTCCTCCTCTATCCCTCCCCCCTCCCTTCTTTCCTTCTTTCCTTCCTTCCTTCCATCCATCCATCCATTCATCCATCCAATTTTTTTTTATTCTATATCTGTTCAAAGAGATCTTGTCATGTTTCTCTCAACTTATAGTAATCTCCATTCTTACTGTATAGTAATATTCTATTATGAGGAGGCAGCCAGGTGGTATAATACATAGAGTGCTGAACCTGCTGTCAGGAAGATGTGTTAAAATCCGACCTCAGACACTAGTCATGTGGCCTTGGGCAAGTCACTTAATCCTGTTTGCCTCAGTTTCCTCACCTGGTAAATGAGCTGGAGAAGGAAATGGCAAACCACTCCATTTGTTTGGTTGTTGTCCTTCTGTATTTCATTCTTAAAGACGACCAAAATGACAATACTATATAGGGGTCAGGGTACAGTGTGTCCATTTGTGGCTAATTAGACCAATAGGAGTTCAGAAGGCTTCCAGAGGTTGGTCACAAAGAGTCTACATGAACATTTTCAGTGGAGATGATTTTAAATTTATGCAATTCAAGGATAAATTCTGCCTTGCTCATAAAGATACAGCACTTAGTGTCTCTCACATCTGGCTATCGATTCCATAAATTTTTGGTGAGACCTGAGAGTCTTCTCTCTCTCTCTCTCTCTCTCTCTCTCTCTCTCTCTCTCTCTCTCTCTCTTTTATTATAGTAAGTTTATTTTTAATACACATTCCTAAAGGAATGTTAGGAGAGAAAAATAAGAGCACAAGAGAAAAACCATGGGAGAGATTAAGAAAAACAAACAAACAAACAGAAAGGAGTGCCTTTTCTATCTCTTCCTCTGACCTCCATGTGAACACTTGTCTTGTATCAGTTCTCCATAAAATTGTCTTAGAGAAAAGTACTTTTGGTAATGAAACATCATTGTTAGCCCATCAGAACTGCACTCTCTGCAATACAGTTGGAATGCTTGGCGGTTCATCTCATTAAAGGATCTTTGTCTGGTACCTTATCTTACCATGTAATCCTCAGAATCTTCCTAAGACAATTCAAATGGAAGCAGTTTATTTTCCTGGCATGGCGCTGTAGACTGTTCAGATTTTACAAATACACAACAATGTGGTCAGCACAACGGCTCTGTCCCCTTTCCATTTCTCTTATTTGGACCAAACAGAACCAAGTCTGATTCCTCTTTTATGAATGATTTCTTTTGATTCACACATAAATTGGATTTAAATGAGGCAGAGTTGTGCAAAGTTGTCAGCCTCCCTCTCTTCCAGTCATTGAAATCCAGTGGCAAGACAAATGTCAAGTTGACTGGTGACAGCTCCGGATGCAGTAGAGGACCTTGGTATCTTCAGTGTCTAACCAAGCTTTTAGCATTCTACCTTGCCTGCTTCAGCTACTTTTACAGCCATTGGAACAGATTGTTCCCATCTGCCCATTCCACTGGGGAAGTCTTTGGCTGCTTGGGCTAGATACCTTCCTAACTCACTGACAGTTTTGAGACCCCTTGATTACCCTCAACCTGATTGAACCTGTCTGACAAAATGGTTTCTCAGAGTGTAGTTGCTGTGCATAGGTGAGTCAGGTGGATACTAAGGTGGAAAGCAGCCATGAAAAAGGCTCAGCAGCCCTTACACCAGAGATCCTACTCTTCCTTGAACATCCTATACTTCCCCTATACACCACACTACTCCAGTATCTTTGCCAAGAAAACCCTAAATGGGGCCATGAAAATTTAGACACAGATGAAATGACTGAACAACAATAATATCCTATTATCTTCATATATTACAGTTTATTTAACCATTCTATAACTTCTACTTCATTTTACCATTCTACTTAATTTGTAATTTTTTTAACTTGTACTTATCATTATGTTAAAGGTGGGATCTACAGAAGAAAATGACTGTGTGGTATAATGGGTAGAGAGTGCTGGGTCTGAAGTTAGGAAGACCTGAATTCAAATGCAGACTCAGGCATTTAGTAGCCTAAGTAGGACCAAGAAATGAAAATGAGGCAGTGGGAGGAATTGGAGGTGAACCTTTGATTAGCAGTAAAACAAGAATCCTACATCTTTATGATTTAAAAAAAAAATCAAAGAAACAAAAAATCCTAAACCATTAGTTCTAATGAGATTCATTGGTTAAATGGACTCTTCCTGTGTAAGAACTTGTACTCAAGTAATCAGAAACCTTGTATTTTTGAGACAGTGAAGGATGTATCTCTTTCTGGATGTTATACTCAGAGACATTAAAGTTCTTGGCTCTTTTGAACATATTCAGGAAAGAAGGAAGCAGCAGGGATGGGGGGAAGGCGAAAGAGAAGCTTGCTCAGAATGGGCAGGGAAGTATAGGCTTTTGATTTCAAGGTCATTTGTCTTTATGGTATATTTAAATAGATTGGAATTAATCTTTGACTTTAATATGCATGGGAAATGGATGTTTCTTCTGTAGCTTTGTACATATCTCAATGTACACACAGGCATACGGAATGATATTAGCATTCTGGCAGCACATAGCAGTTTTGGTTGGACTACTGTAATAGCAGCTTATATCTACTTTTGGTGAGATGGTAAGCTAATGATGTAGCTGTTAATTTGAATTTAGCAGACATTTTAAATATAGGTTTCTCTTTCAGAGACAAAAGTTGCAATTTAAAGCTCTTTGGTGGTCTAAAAACAGCTTAATTCTCTAGTAGTGTGGTAATAAGTACTAATCCAGCTTATACAGTGATTGTAGTATGTCATGTTTATGAAAGATCACTTAACTGCTTTCTCTGAGTTTTATGTTAATTTTAAAAAATTAAACATAAAACCTTATAACATCTTTATGCTGAGATAAACTATTCAATTTGATTTATGCTCAAGCGGCAGCTGTCAGGAATTAACATGTTCCTTGTGGTTTTTGCTATCACCTTGTGTCCTTTTCTTCTAGATAGACTCTGTGGGATGATAAAGCTCACCTTGTTAGGATTTATTACTTAATAATATCTGAAGTAAGATTAATATTGATGTCACAGGGAGTACCTGCCAATATAGTGATGCGATTCCTAGTATTATAATACATTGTTCTTTACTCCCCTACAAATAGCTACATAAGATATTTTACTCTAGTTCATCATCCACAGAATCATGTGCCTGAAATTTAAAGGAACCTCAGAAACTATCTAGTAATATTCCCCCCTCATTTTTTTTAAACAGATAAGAAAACTGATAAAAAAAATAAAGATTTTACAAAGATAGTCAGAATTAAAGAGACTTCATACCAGATTTACTGACTCTAGAGCCAGTTTTATTTCTATTGTCCAATATGTGTACATTTCCCTTCATGGGTTGATTTACAATAGCTCCTCCTCTCAAGAGTTGTTTAATTTGAAATTTTCAAGAAATTGTTATTGCCAGCATTTAAAATTTTATTCCTAAAGAGATAAAAATGAGTATCTTAGCATGTTTGCGATTACTCTCTCTGTCTCTGTCTCTATCTCTATGTCTCTGTCTCTCTGTCTGTCTGTCTGTCTCTCTCTCTCTCTCACACACACACACATACACACACACACACACACACACACACACACACATGATGATGGAAAGAGTGCTAGACTAGTCATCAGTAAAGCTGGCTTCTGATCTGATTCTGACATTGGCTAATTTAATGACTTTGTACTCCTTTGGCTGCTGTCTTCATCTGAAAAGTGAGGGGATTGGACTAGATATTTTTGTGGAATACTTCTGATTTGGAAATTTCATGGTTTTGTAAAATAATTTGGGCACATTTTAAAATACATTGTTTAAATAGGATGTTGTTTCTTTTGTAAAGAACTTTTGCATTTTGTTCTTTAATTGTAGTTCTTTTCCTTTTTTGAACTCCAGAAATGCTAAAAAGTTTTATCACAGTCATCATCAGTGCTTCAAAATATTCATATTACATTAGGATGACTATTTTCTCAAACAATAAAAACAGTACTCTTTTAAAGTTTTAATGAAATACCTCTGGCCAAAAAAGTTATCACATAGTGGCCATGGAAGAGGAGTTTCTCTAGACTTAATTACAGCTAGTTTCTTCTTTCTTGCTTTCTTTCTTGCTTTCTTTCTTGCTTTCTTTCTTTTTATTTCTTGCTTGCTTTCTTTCTTCTCCCTCCTTCTCTCCCTCCCTCCCTTTTTCCTTTTCTCTTTCTCTCTCTCTTCACTACTCCCTCCATCCCCTTCCTCTCTCCCTCTTTCTATCCCTTACTTCCTTTCTCCTTTCCTTCCTTCCCTCCTTACTCTCTCCTTCCCTCCGTCTCTCCATTCCTATTTGGGTTAAGTGACTTGTCCAGTGTCACACAGCTAGTAAATTGAGTGTCTGAAACCAGATTTGAACTCAAGTCCTCCTGACTCCAGAGCCACAGCTCTATGGATTACATCTACCTGCCCAGCTTATCAACAAACATTTGTTAAATGCTTCCTTTGTGCCAGGAAGCACTGAAGACATAAAGAAAGGAAAACATAATGGTTCTTTACTTCAAGGGACTTACATTGGAATAAGGAAGACCATATGGGAAAGAGTGTATATATGAAATATAGAAATAAATAGAAGGTAATCTCAGAGAAAAGGCATTAAAAGTGGGGAATACTAGTAAAGGTTTCTTGAAGGAGATCGTATTTGATCTCCTATATTCTTGAATCCTTTCCATATTTGTAGGGCCTGCCAGAGTTTATGCTTTGCTAGCATCAATATTAAAAATTCAATGTCATCTCCACACCACAAGACGCATAAGAACCATAGAATCTAGTTTTGTGATTTTAAGTGAAAGCTAACTCTTGAGGATTCAAGTTAATAGAATAGTCAAGAATAGTGATAACAAAAAAAAATGCTGTGAAACTTCAGCACTAATTTTTTTGTTTGTTTTAAATAAGTATATATTCCTAATGAGTTAGGTTTTTTTAGGTTAGTACTAAAATTGAGTTCTCATTCCCTGAGTATACATCATATGGTACTGGAGGAAGAATTGGTGGGATCATAGAGGTCACCTGCAAAGTATATAATTCAAGCCAACCTAATAACAGTTGAATGAACTTTTAAAATGTGCAATATGTGAGTTAGATGGCTAATGAATTCGACAATTAGATAGAGGGTTTTTTCCCAGCCTACTGGTTTTATTATTTGATACATTTTTGGTCAACTAATATATAAAATATGGTTGGTGGTTTTGCCCAGATTTTTCAGTATAGGGATTTATATCATCATAAGTATGAGCTTGTGCTGTATTATTGAAAACCTAATGAATAATTGGCCATGATGATTGCAGGCCTTTCACCCTGAAAGGGAGAGCTCATTGATCAAGGTGCACCATTATATATGATTTTTATTATCCTGTTTCCCAGGTGCTTGTGTTTTTTTTTTAACCAGGGGCAATTATCTCCACATTTCATTATCTCTTTCCAATTTTTGTAATATGTATCAAGTAGGACAACAAAAAGTATTGTGCAAATCAGTAAACACTAGTCTGCTATAGTTTTCCCAGTTGTTTTTTTTTTTTTTTTTTCAAAATAGAGGGAAGGACAAATAATAATAAGCAAATTGATCACCTTGGTATAATACACTTGATTTGAAGGGGGAAAAATCTTTTATTAATTACTCATTACATAATTCAGGGTATAGATATTATTGTATTTTGATTTTGAATACTACTTTGAATCCTCAGAGGTGAAATTTGAATTCCATATTTGAATGCCTAGAGTTACTATATGATCCATAATCTTATAAATGAGATAATATATGCAAAGTGCTTTATAAACCTTATAGCTCTAGATAAATGTCAGCTATTATTTATTATTATCTGAAAGCTCACTGTTTCATTTCTGATAAATACCTGAAGTTAACCATTTGGCTTGTCAGTATTAGAGAATTTATAGTGTTTGTAATACAGATAATAATGAAGATATTACTGTATTCTTCACATAGTACATAGTGCATTTAAATGTAAGTAGTCTTCTACAAATTTGTAATGGTGGCATTCCATCAGATGGGATTATCTACATGTCTTTAGTTCCCCCCCCCTTTTTTTTTAAACGTAATACTTTTATCCTTCCTAGTATCTAACATAACACAGTACCAGGCACATAGTGGGTACTCAGTTCATACTTGCTGAATCATTAATTTACCAATATGTTGATTATAAACAGCAATAAGTTCATGTGTTTGTTGCTGTTCTATGGGCAAGAAATGTTGTGATTATTTCTTGGACTTGTGCTTTTTATAGGAAGAATTTTACAGACTGTGCATATGGTGCCATTAGCAGTCCAATAATGGAAAAGAAAAGATAAAATAAAACAACCATTGTGGGGTACTTTACAAAAAAAAAATGAAGAAAATATGCCAAGAGAAAAAGACCACACTCGATAAGTCTACTGCATAAATCAAAAGGGTTTATGTCATAACACGAACATGTGCCATTCTTGTTCATATATTGAATTTCAGTAGTTGGTTGCATAAAAAAGTAAAGTATAATGAAACTGGCAAGCAAAGTATTCCCCAGTCAGCCTTATCTTTGTTCCATTTGTCCTTCAGATATTGCTTTTCTTGCCTTTTTCAGTAAAATCCATCTAGCTTTCTTTTTCTTCTTCCTTCTTCTTCCTTCTTCTTCCTCCTCCTCCTCCTCCTCCTCCTCCTTCTCTTCCTCCTCCTCCTTCTCTTCCTCTTCCTCCTCCTCCTTCTTCTTCTCATTCTTCTTCTCCTTCTTCTTCTTCTTCCTTCTTCTTCTTCTTTATTTTTTTTTTTTTTTACATCTCTGAAACTAAGATGAGAAGACCAATGAGACTCAATGCTTTTCTAGTTGAGTTGTTAGCAGCTGCTTTTTAAGAGATCAAAACTTAGAATGCTACTACATGGTATTAAGGCTTAACTATTGATGTGTCCCTACAGGGGTGATGTTTTTCTTGTGTGATGGGGAGGAGGGGGGAGAAGAGAAAGGGAAGGGTAAAGACTGACCCCTTTGAGCATGTTCATATAAAGTAAACACTACTCTCCTTGTTTCTCAGGATCCTCTTTGCAAGCTCAGTGCTTAACCTGGCTGAACTGACTGCCCTCCGGCCTGACCTTGGCAAATTGAAAAAGGTCCTTTACTTTCATGAGAACCAATTGGTATATCCTGTCCAGAAATACCAGGAGAGGGATTTCCAATATGGATATAACCAAATTCTTTCATGGTAGGTGTTGATTCCAACACAGTGTTTCAATTTTTTTTGGGGGGGGGTATTATTGCTTCTTTATGTATAGTTATTACTTAAACCTGGGGTAATATAGTACAATAACCAGGAAGGCATCAAAATATAAAGATCTGAATGTTGCTGCCAAGGAAATAAGTAAATTATTTGAGGCAATTTAGTCTATAAAATAATAATCACTAACACCAATATCCTGGTATTCCTAAAACTTAGGTATGTATCTTCTAAATATATATTGAATTCATTAATAGTCTCTATAGTTTTCATACCCATCAAGATAGAATCAAAGGCCTAGTAGAAACTTTGAGCTCTGTTATTCTGTGAGCTTTGATTTCATATACATTTTTAAACAAAGGAGAATTAATCAGCACAGATTTGCTTTATCATATTCCATTGAAATTGAAGAGAGAAATTTTGGAACAATAAATAGACAAGTTAAAGTATAGTGTAGCAGTTTCTTTGGGTTTTAGGATAAAGCAAAAAGTAAAACATGGAAAATGTAATTTTTACTTTTTTTTTCATGTATTGTTGTGAATTGGTACAGTACTAAAATACCATGACATTTTAAAGGTGATGGTCTTTTATTGTTAACTTCAATAAAATGTATTTCCTGAAGCTAAGTTAATGAAAGAAGTTAATAACATGTATATAAGCAGCTTTGTTATTAGATTATATACAGACATAACTAGAATTTTAAAATTCAATCTCAGTTAATTTTGCTATATTTTATTCATTTGCATTAATGCTTGTTGGCCACTTGAGTTCATGGTTCTCAGCATACCCTCCCAAAAAAGAGGTTTATATGTATGTAATATAGCTTAGTGGATACAAACAACTTGAGTTCCATATACTTTGCAGATACTTTCCTGCTATCATTTTTATAAGCTACTTCAATATGAAGTTGCAGTGCTTTCAAAATGGAGTAGAACTGCTGTACTTGAAATATCGCACATAAAAAAATAAAAGCAGCCATTTTCAAATTTCATTATAAAATAAAAATATTTTCCATTGTACCTATATAGAGAAGATGGAGTATTTTGTTTAAAGATAAAAATACTCTATCAATTTCAACCAACATGTTTAATTATTTAATTTCACGGGGTTGTCTGTTGTACTTTGTCCAGATAAGTGTGTGTTCAGAATACCTGAATAGTCAGTGTGGAAAAATGAAACCGTTTTTTTTCCTACTATACACTTGTTTTGATACACTTGGAATCATCACCCAATCATATTAAAGAAGGAATATATAAAAATAATTATTTCTTAGTTATTTTGAATCTCTGATTGGCATAGATTTTAAATTGTATATGAACAGGAAGGGTTACAGTTACATTTTTTCTGAGACCAGATATCTAAATGTTTTGTAATTTTTGCATCATGAAATATTGTCTTTGTTGATACAGAAAGAGGATATAAAAAAGCTGATCTGTGCTTTGCCATACTGTTTCTTTCTAGAGGGGAAATTGACAAACATTAAGAGGAGGTGAACTAAGATCATCAGTTGACTTCTTAATGGGAGAATGGTACCAAGACACATGGGGAAAAATAGGAGTGTCAGAAAGCAGTCCAATTCAGATTCTCCTTAGAAAGTATTGTTGCTGCTTGCTCAAATGTTTCTTTAGTTTTCCTGCTGACTTCTGCTTTTATGGGTAATGTCAATTTTCTTTCTTGACCGTGCAGCTGTAAGGACTTTAAGGATGACTGACACACAATCTCACCTTAAATATAGGTTTCACTAACCCACTGACTTATGAACACATGTCCTAACTCTATCTTATGACCTGTGGGTCGCTATTACAATATGTGACATATGGTGAAAACAGACTAGCTGTAAAACATCTCTCAACTTTTGTTACAGTGTTTTGTTGGAGTCCTTCTTTCAGGGTGTGTCAGCATTTCTAGGGCTTGCTTCTTTGTTCTCCTTGCTTATAATTTATCCAACCAAATTGGGACTTGAATTTTATGCAGCAATAACAAAAATTGATCTGCATAATAGTGACAAAAACTACTTCCATACATCTAGCTCTTTAAAAGCTTACAAAAAAGGCTTTCCTCACAACAAGTCCATTTTATAGTTGAGGAAAGTGTGACTCCTCAGATTTATCCGTTTAAATGAATTAACAGTCACATATTGAGGGTTGAATCCAATATTTGAACCCAAGTTATATCTTCTATAGTTTTGGGGATCAAATGTTCCAAACTTTTGATTTCATTTTTGTTGCTTTCGGATATTCCAAATATTTGAATTGCTTTCTGCTGAAGATTTGATTTGGTGTTTCTGCTTAGTTAAATTTGCATTTTTACTGGGTATTTGCATTCTATTTATATATCTTTATATCTTTTTTGGTCTCTTACCTTTCGGCTACAATGGAAGGGATTAGGAAAACACAAAAATCACCTAATCCACCTGGGTCTTATAAAAGGGACTCTTACGTTTACTTTTAAAACCTGAAGGAGGTCCACTTACAAATATGATAATTAATATTTATCAGGTCATTTTTTTAATTCCCAAAGGATGAAGCAAAAGTGTCTCTGTACAATTTTGCATTCATTTAGCTTATTTTTTTCTTCTTTTTATGACTTCTGTGGTCTTTGCCAATTCATTTTTCCTCTCTGCATAACAGTTTTATATCTTCAAAGTAAAGGAATTAGATTACACAGTCTCTACAATCCCATCTAGCTCAAATTGATTTTTTTTTTTTTAAGAATAGGTCATTCTGCTTATAGGAATGATCTAATTACTGACTGTCATATGAGTTTTGGGCTTCTCCATTTCCCACCTGGTCCTATTTGCCCATCCTTAGTCAATTTGACCCCATGATTGGACACTTACTGTATTGGTTCCAGATTTAGTGAGAGTGCCCAGTTGGCTTTGCCTACTACAGGTCGAAATTCTCAAGGTCAAGAAATCTGCCAGCTTTAGCCTCTCTGGTAGCAGAAATTATAGATGTTTCTGACCATGCCAGGCTAGCATGTGAAATGTATAATGTACGTGGTAATCTTCTACACAACTCTTGGAACAAGTATCAGATGTTTATAATACATGTCACTTTGACTTCCCATAACTTCAGAAAGGAAAGGGTATTAAAATAGCATATTTTATAAAAAATATTATAGAAGGCATGGATATGAGTTCAACTGGCAGTTTTTCTATTAGTCTGAAATAGAGCTTCAATTTGACAATTCAGATGGACATTTCAGAGTATGCTAGGAGACACAATCGATAGAACACCAAATTTTGTTCGAATTTGGCCTCAGATACTAGCTATGTTACCTTGAATAAATCACTTAGTTCTGTTTGCCTCAATTTTCTCAACTAAAATGAGTTGGAGAAAGGGGCACACCATTCCAATATTTTTGCTAAGAAAATCCTAAATGGCATCACGAAGAATCAGAAATAACTAAAAAGAATGAACAACATGCTTATTTTAGGGAGACAAGTGACTTAGCATTCTGGCCTTCGAGGATCATTAGTCCAAATAACTGTTCTAACTTTTGTAATGTCCAAGCTAGCTTTCTGGAGGGCCTTGGGACCAGCCTTGGTCTCAGCAGAATAATCGCCACAAGAATAGTCAGGAATAAAGCCCAAAATCTTTATTGTCTCCTTCAGACTCCCAGTATGAATCAGTCTGCTCCACAATCTCAGTTAGTCTGGCTTACAGTCTCTGCCAGCAGTCTAACTCACAGTCTGACTGTCTGACCCTGCCTCTTCCAGCAGTCTGCCAGTCTGCCAGTCTCCCCCATAGTGCAGGAGGCAGGAGAGCCACCACAAGAATAGTCAAAGATAGAATGTTTATCTTCCAGTCCTTGTTAGCCCTTATATACCTTATTGTAATTACATCATTACAGCATACTGATTATGTGTGAACTTAGAGAACCATTACATCACCATGCTAAGTACTAGAGAACAATCATCTCATCAATTCCACTGAGTTAACACCTTGTTTCAAGTATACTTCTCCAAAGTTCTGCCCTCTACAACCTTTACTTAGAATCATTTCTTTATTGGAAGAAAAAAAAGAGTTATTTACATATTGTAATAATCATTTCCACAGAGGCGCAACATTTCTTGGAAAACTAGAGATATGTTAGGTATTGGAGATAGTAGTAAGATCTCATAGAAGAAAACTGACAGTAAATAACCTTTGGCAGAGAAGAGAGAGGACCATGCTGTCTTTGGCACTGTAAACCATGGTGTCATAGGGAATTCTTCAACATTAAAATTATTTAAAATAATGACTTTTCTTTATGTTGACTGCAAAGCCAAACAATATATTTTCAACATTATTTATGTAGAATTCCATCTAACTTTTTTTTCAAAAAGGAAAGAGGAAAATTGCCAAAGAGGAAATTGCACTGTTTAATAGTGTGAGAAAATAAAAGTTATCCCCTCTGCCATGTAGAAGCATAATGTACAAACTCAAAAGGCTTACTTACTTGGTGATATTTTTGAAACATAGTCATTGTTTTGATCTATCATGCATAAATAGTCTATGTTGCACTGTAGAAAGACAGACACTGTACTATATTGTTAGTGGAGTTGTGAATTGGTATACTCATGTTGTAAAACAATCTGAAATTTTTGGAAAAAAAGTAATGAAAATGTCCATTTCCTATGATCCAAAGATCTCACTGAAAAATAGACAAGGATAAGGTACTATATATATATATATATATATATATATGTATGTATATATATATATAGGTATGTATGTATGTATGTGTACATATATATGTATATATACCCATTTATTTATAGCATCACCTTTTGTAGTAATAACGAATTAAATTGAAGTATTGGGAATTGGCAAATCAAGTTTTGTAAAGTACATTATATTGTAATATTATTGTACCATTAAAAAATGATAAATGGGAAGAATACTGAAAATCAAAGGAAGACTTAGATAAACTAATGCATTGTTAAATAAGTTGAAGAGGATATAAAATAATTTCAACAATGTAAATGGAAAGGGGGGAAAACCCTGAGATGTTATGTAATTATAACAACCAACAATCTTGGCCCTAAATATATCTTGAAAAAATGTACCTCCATCTCTTCTCTGCAGAAATGGGGGACTTCAGCTGTAGAATACTTTTTCTTTAGTCATTTCATTTCTGTTCAACTCTTTGTGACCCTGTTTTGGGTTTTCTTAGCAAAGATACTGGAATAGTTTGCCATTTCCTTTTCCAATTCATTTTACAAGTGAGGAAACTGAGGGTTAACTAACTTGCCCAGAATTCCACAGCTTATCTAAGTGTCTGAGGCCAGATTTGAACCAGGAAGATGAGTCTCCCCCACTTCAGGCCAAGCACTCTGTCCACTTCACCTTCTAGCTGCCCCAAGTGAAATATTACTTATGCTATCAGAACTCTGTTAACATGTTGGTTCATTTTTGCTGAACTGTTTTATAAAATGTTTATAAACTTCAACATAAGATGAAACTTGCCATATCTCTTTAGATAATAGGAATATTTTGATTAAAAATGATAGTAAAAAGTTGCAAGTAAAGTATAAATGTTATATATATATATATATATATATATATAATGTGTGTGTATACATATATGTAGATATATATATATATATATATACATATATATTTTTAAAATAAAGCTGATTGAAATACTCTGACCATATAAAAACAATACTGAATATGCTTCTGTTCTTTTGTCTGAAAGGGAAGAATCTCTTGATGAGAACTATTGTTCCTGAACTGCAAATCTACCTATTGGACACCCCTATTTAACCAATCCCAGTGTCTTCCTAATGATAGAAAGTAGAACGATAATATTAAGTCTTCTGTTAAGTTTTAAAAATCATACACAACCTTATTTTGACTTATATTTCCAGTTCCAAAGGACATTACTACCCTTTCAGCAATCTGCAATCTTCTTAGCCTTGCAAATAATACTCCATCCCCCTATCCTCATGTCTTTGAGTTGGCCATTTCCTTTGGTTAAAATGTACTTCCTTCTCTGGGTCACAGAATCCCTCTCTTTAAGTTGCTGCTTGGACACTCTTGCATATAAATGATTCCTTATTGCCCCCACCTGTTAGTATTATTCCCCGTTTTAAAGAACTTTGTATTTAACTATTTTGTTATTTTTATGCTTGCTATCTATCTATCTATCTATCTATATTGGTTATCTCCATTCCTCATGCTCTGCCCAGACTTCAGAATGATTGTAAAATCATGGCAAGTATGGGTAGTTTCATTTGGGTATTTGTATCCCCAGTGCATAGCACAGTGACTGGTACATAGTAGTTTATTCTTCTTGATTGAAGGGAAGACTCAACAACTGAGGGTGGAGGCAGGAGGCAAACTGGCTAGTATAACTGGAAATGACTATGATACAAAAATAAAAAGCATGAGTGAAACGTTATTTTAAAATTCCTACTGTGAATATGGTCATATTATTTGCATCTATCCTCTTTATTCTCCATGCAGTTTAGTGGCTGATGTCGTGGTTTTCAATTCTGCCTTTAATATGGAGTCATTTCTAACTTCTATTGGAAAATTTATGAAGCTGATTCCTGACCACAGACCCAAGAATCTGGAAAACATCATCAGACCCAAGTGCCAAGTTCTATACTTTCCAATCAGGTTTCCTGATGTGAGCAGGTCAGTATATTTGACTTTCTTCCCTCATATTGTATCATAAATTACTGTCTCAAAATCTGCAGAAATTTGTGGTATATCTTGCCATATTTTAGTCATTCCTTTTAATCTCAGGGAAAGATTATCACCATACTACCATTTATTAAGGTTTTCTCTCATCTCAAAACCAATACAACACAAAGTAAGCTAGCAGAGATAACTGTACACAGTAGGCACTTAATCCATATTGGTTGAATAAATGCAAGTAGTAAAGAGTTATTTGTCTTCTCCCTTATACATTTAAGGTAAAGAGTTATTTGTCTTCCCCCTTATACATTTAAAGGCAAGCTTTTAAATTTTCCTGGCATCTCTTTTTTGTTTCTTCATTCATCACTTAGTTTCATCTTCTAATACTTTTTAGCCTCACTGACCTACTTGTATAACTCTGAGTACCTTTTCAAGTAAACATTCTATTCAATTCTTAATTAGTAGAATGACCAGAAATTCAAATGGACATTAAAACTGGTTACTGAAACTACCTTACATTTCTTCAGGTTTTTTTTTTTTCTTTTTTACTGTTGTTGTTTTCTTTTATCTTTTTTCTTCTTGTCTATTTTCTATTTACCAGCAAATGATTAGAACTGAACATCATGTTAATGGAGAGTCAAGTTGTATAGTTCAGTCTCCACATGTACTTGAAACAGCTATTCTCTTTTTTTCTGTTACTAAGAAGGACATTTTTTATTACCCATGCTGCTGAGCCCATCCTGAAATTAGCAATGGGTTATGTGGCTCCAAGGGAACATTCTGGAGATCCTTTTCACTTTTGATTAAACCTGGCACAATTGTTTTTCCTATCAGAAGGAACACTCCTCCCTTGCGAACAAGAACTTTGCTTCGGTGGGATTTATACTAGCTAGAGATATCACAGTTTTGCAACTGATTATGTTCCTAAAAAGAATGCAGAGATGGCTTCATTTTTGCTGAAATGAAGGTGGAACAGTTTAATGATAGCACATGCTATGTTTAGTATCAATGCAAGCATACACAATGTACTTTTTAAATTCATATGAATTTTGTTTTAATGACACTCCTTCCCAATCAATCTACATAAAACAATACCAGTACATTATTTATGTTGTTTTTAGTGACTGAAACCATTATATGATATAATAAATCATATAATCTTATAATTTTTGAGATGGTTTACAAATCATATCTCCATACTCTTTTATTTCATATTTGAGGACTCTGAAACATTCAGGAGTTAAGTGATTTTCCCAGTCACACAGATAGTAAGTGAAAGATCTGTGACTTTCCATGAAGTCACTACCTTGTCCCAAATGCTTAAGGTCTTTTAACATTTCATGGTATCACTGTAGCCCATGGGTTATTCATTTGTTATACTTCTCTATTTATGTGGTACTTCTATCTCTTTTTTCTGGTCATTCCTCAGTGATGTCTTTCACATATACAAACTGTCATATTTTTGTACTATTTTGGAAAATTTATCTTGTATCTTTCTACTCTCCTTTGGTTCACCTTTAATTTTATTGCTTTGTCACAGTGTAATATAATTTTGAGCCATGTAACATCTTTGGGAGAATACTGGTGTTAAAAAGATGTTTTATATTAACTTCATAGAAGTGATTGTAGTTTCCTAAATTCAACTCAGGACACTTTTTTTTTCCTAATCAGTTCTGTCATTAATCTTCTACACTCACTCAATGTAAATGTAACATTGTGCTATATCAGAGTTCTCCTAATCTAATCTCATAATCTGGGTAACATTTGTTCTTGATCTTCTAGCTTCCTTTTATGGATTGCTAGCCATGTGACCTTTTCAAAAATTACTTTTCCTCCTTGAACCTACATTTCTAACGTGTAAAATGGGAATATTAATACCTCAGTCAAATGAGTTTTGAAATTTTTTTAAAAAATCATTTTGTAATCAATATTAAATGAATACTGTTATCATTTTTTCTGGTTTTTTTTTTTTTTTTCAGATTTTCTTCCTACTATCTTTATGTACAAGGAGAACTTCAGCTTTCTTAAAATTTTTAATTATTGATCAGATGAGTCAAATTTGTAGAACTGAGGGAGATTTTGGGGGGTTTTTTGGACATTTTTGGTATAACACAAGGACCTCATCTTTTGATACCAGTTTTTAAATATTTCATGTATATTTATTATAAGGAAAATGTAAATACTAGCTCAGGAAATATTAGAGCACTTGATTTATTACCATAATGGAACTTCTAATAAAGTTTTGGATTTTTGAGATTTATGTACATCTGATAGCATGTTCCTACAACATCTTATATTAAATTAATGGCGAAAACACCTGCAGAAATTGAATATGGTTTATTAATTTAGATCATATTACCAGAGATAAATATAGCTAAAAAAAAGACCAAGGAGAAAAAGGTTAAGAAATATTGTGGCCAACCTAAGGTTCATAAAACACAGTCTTAGCCCAGAGTGTTTTTTCAGTTATTTTTCAAATGGTAATTTGCTTTATCCAAACCAAACTCATATAGTGTAAGTAAGTGATTATTTGCATGAATGACAATCATTTGAATGCCTGCAGTATTGGAAAAATGGATTATTTCACTGAGATGTTGGGAAATAATGTTTAGGAATTTTAAAGGCAAAATAACAAAGGTGATTTTTCCTTTCTTTTGACCTGTTTTTTTTTTTTTTTTTTCCTAACCCATATGCAGATTTTATTGGGCCTTGTGGCAAAGATGAAAAGGAAACCAAAAAATACTATTATGACCATGACTGTGATTTATATTGTTTTTAAATTTTAAATTGCTATTGAATGCATTATTGAGAAGAAAAAAGTATATATAGATTTATCATTTCCTAATCATTAATTTTAGACTTCTATTTGCATACCTGAAAACAGAGAACTATAAAAGCTGAGTTTGATAAATAAGAAAGCAGAACTAAACTGATTAAGAGTTAAGAGAAATAATTATTAACTGAAGAAAGATTTCTGCTGACATGGAAAAAGAACTTAAATCTTGTGTGAATGACCCTTATACGTAGGTGCTACTTTAGTACTTCACTTACTCAAAAAGTCACATCTGGCAGCCTCAGTTACTCAGAAGAGTCTACAGTTGGGAAATAAGTTCACATACCAGAAAAGCCTCTGAGGAGTCAAAAATAGATTTCATAGAGTGTGCCAAAACTCATGTACTTTACTCATAAGAGAGCCCCTCAGCCTCTCAGTCAGCATACTTAGTTTTACTGAAGATGTAATTAGAATGTTCTTGGTTATCTGCTTTCCTGCCTACAACATACAAAAGAAGGTGTAAGATTGCTACTAGATCCAGCCATGTTAATAATAGTCAGAAGTGACAAGTGAGAGCCTGAAGGAAAAGGAAGGGATAGGAAAACCATTACAAACAAAATAAAACAGATATAAGAACCTAAAAAAAACCCCAAAAAACAAAACTCTAGAGCCAAGTTTGTAGGAAGAACAACCCTATATACTACAATAATATTCTATTAGAACATAGTACATAAGTGATATTAAAATTGGATTCCATTAAATTATATTCTAAATATAGTGTTTAAGAGGTCTATGTTTTTGTAATCCATTTAAGAAAGATTTCAATTTTTAAAAGTTTTTTTTTCTTTTCTAAAGAGTGGGCACTTAAATACATTTTTGTTATCTTGAAATTCTACTTAATTGGACCACCTTATTTATCCGTAATTCTGAGTAGTAAGTGTGATGTATAGCTAGAAAGCATCAATTATATTATTTAATAATCTAGAAGTTTGTATTTGTCATTTTGACACTCTTTGTATGACTTTGTCCCTTATACTCCCTGGATCTCAATTTCCTTAGCTGTAAGAATGAGGGAATTGAACTAGGTGGCCTCTGTCTTGACACTGTTTTAGCTCTCTTGTTCTCTGAACCTATGTGTAGTGCCCCATTCTATGCTAATTCTCCCTCCCTCTACTCCTACACCAACACAGTCACACTTGACAAATTAATCTATAGTTTATATAATAATTTTTTTTTATTGTGGAATAATTTTGTATCATATGGTAGAATTCCAAAATATTATGTATGCTAAACTATTAGTGGAAAATATTTTTCCAATATTCAGTTGCAAAAATATTGTCAGAAATTTAACTGATTAAAAATATGACCATAAAATTTATTGTAAATTAATACTATTAAATTGATGAAACAAAATTCTGTGGTAAAACTGACAAACTGGTTTGTGCTATACTTTTCCATAAATGATGGAATTAGTGAGAATTTTTAAATTCTCTTTGACTCTTAATATTATTGACTTTTTTGCATTTATCATCAGACTTTTTTATGCAACAAAGAGCATTAGAAAGATAAATTCATTATTGGTTGAGAAGCCTCTTCTGTTTTTTGATTTCTCTTTCTCACCTATGAAACCACTGGGGAAAATTTGCTCTTCTGTTTCCATTGACCAACTGTAGAATATGTTTTATTTTCAGACTCATTGATTTGCTCTCAATTTATTTGTGACCAGTGGTTCTTTCTGGTTGTAGGTTTATGGTCTGAAAGCCCTGTATTCTTTCCCCTTGGAGAGTCCTCTTTAATGTTAAAAAAAGAGCACATTAGATAGAGACTGAGAATATTCATGTTATTATTCTGCCTTCACCTCTTACTGGTTGAATAATTTGGGGAAATTCACATTTTCTCACCAAATGTTGTTTTTCCTCTTCTGTAAAATGGGGATATGCTATCAATGTCATAACATTGTGATGTTCAAAAAAATATGTGAAAGACCTCTTCAGCTATTAAAAATGTTGTAAACTATCAACAAGTTATAGATGTATAGATGTATAGATGTAGCATAGAGTGGAGGTGCAGCTTATTATAATGGACAGGGTTTTGTAACTTGGAGTCAGAGGGCATGAGTTAGAATCCTGTCTCCAGTTCTTCTAAGTTATATGACTTAATGAGCAAATCATTTAATTTCTCTGAACTATGCCGTCCTAATTATTATTTGACTATGTTAATACTTATACTGCTTATATGGAGAGAAATTATTATTTTCTATATATTAATAACCAATCATTAAATTAGGGTTGCAGTTTTTCCTTTTTATTTCCTCATTCAGGCAGCAGTCCTTGCAGATTGTTCAAATCAGTCTCTGAAGATCATTGCTCATGGATGAAACTGCCCAGATTCTCTGGGTACATGCTCTTTCTCTTGGGTGCATCCCTCCCAACTAAGAAGATCTAACAAACAGAATCTAATCTAAGTGAACTCTTCTCCTTGGGAAATAAACCCCTGTCTTTGGAACCCTTCATTAGAATTTGGGGTAGCCTTTTTTATGAAAGAGAAAACCAACCAGAATGGTCTGAGTGGAGATGGATTCATTTGTCTAGATTGTTGGGGATAACTAAGTCTCATGATCAAATCATGTTCTCAAGAGAAAGAGTTGAAGAATAATTTTAGCCCATCTCCTCATTAATATGCCTCCTCTCATTAAGTGTTCACCAATCCAGCTTGATTTTCACCTGTCAGAAACATCTCCTTTCCCATCTTCCTAGTTTTTTCTTGGTTACAGAGAGAGATCATAAACCATCAATTTATTTCCTAGCCTAATTAATTGATTACTAATTACTAGAAACTCTGTCTCTCAGGCTTTTCATTCATCACAATATACATGCCAGTTACAAGGAGAGTCCATTAGACAAATTTATATGTTGTGAAAATGTGAGATTAATCTTATTATCATAACCATTATTAATCTGTATAGAGCAAAATTTCTACTAACTTTCCTTTACCCTTTTGGTTCTTTTGATATGTCAGTGCTCCTTCCCTTTGTGATTCTCTTCCATTTCTTTTTGGAATGGACAATGTGCTTTCTCTAAATCTTTCCCAATTACTGACACATTCTAATTCCATCAAAGTGGAAGGAAGAAGAGGATTCCTGCTTGTCCCTTAGTTAAATGAATCATAAAAGATAAAGAGCTGGAATTCCAATCTAGAAGAGCTTAGACTCCATTTATTTGTGGGGTGGCTCTAGGCAAGTTAGGTATCCTCATTTAACCTTTTAGTATCCCTAAAGTGACCCCATAGGGGTATCTCCCTAACTAAAAGTACCTGTGCTGAGGGAATCATAAATCTTTTAAGTCATTATCTTAAGGGAATTATATAGGGGAGGGGAGCTAATTAAAACTGATGAAGCTTCATTCTGCCTCCCCAAAGAAAGTAGAGCAATTACAGGGCTAAACAACAGAATTAGAAGTCATGAATATAAAGCTCAAAATTGTAAGATTTCATATTCTAATCACTGCATTATTCCTGGAGTAGGAACGGAAGAAGGAGAGATTTTTCTTTTTCATACCAAGAAAGGTTAACTTTTGTTTGCAGAGCTTGGTGTCAGGAAGATCTGAGTTCAAGTTCCATCTCAGACACTTCAGGACTCATGTGATCCTGACAACTCATTTTACCTCTAAAAGACCTCAGTTTCATCATTTGTAAAAAGGGGATAATAATAGCACCTACTTCACAGAGTTGTTATGAATGCCAAATGAGATAGCATGTAAAATGCTTTATAAATCTTAAAGCAATATATAAATGCTAGCTATATTCTCTCGCTAATCTCATTTTGTCCATACATGGCTTCTTATATCTGAGGAACCTCTAACTTCATACTTTAGTCTCTGGGCACACATAATCCTCTTAAAGGTGGGGGAGTACTGTTTACCAGGTATGTCTGCCAATGTTATAATCTCCTTAGAGAACACAAACTCTAATCCTTTTAGCTGAGGGCTTCTCTTCTTCCTTAGGCATTTAGACAGAGGCAGGGCTAAGGGAAAGGACTTTCATTCCTTCTCTACATCCAGTCTGTTACACTCTTACTTAGTAAAGATTCCTAAATAATATATCATATGTTGTCTTTAAGAGGTAGACATCTCATCAGAAAGTAACCATAATTATTTGGTTATAGATGTGTATGAGTGGTTCATGAATAGCAAATCATCATACTGAAGAACAAGGGATACCAAAGATAAATTTCTGTTCTGTCATGATCCTAAGTCTCTTACTGAAAATCTCTGTTCACACTTTCAGTCCTAAAGATGTTCCACGCTCCCCAGTCTCTGGTTTCCAACATTGGTTACTTAGCAATGATTGGTTCTTCCCAAATATCGATCTTGACAGCTGTTACCAGGCCTTTTTCTCCTTCTCTGCTAATGAGATCTAAGCTAGATTTCCTCTAATCCTGCTTAGTTCTTTGGCAGGATTATTAAAAACTGGAGAAGACTTGGGTAGGGGAGCATCTCTAATGTAGCAAGAGAGAGCACATACTTTACCTATCATGTCACATTATTAAAGATGCCAAGAAGGTTATAAAATTCTTCTAAAAACTGAAGAATGCAAAAGTGGGTTCCCTATCAGAAGAGCTTCTAGGAACAGTTCTTTTATTTTTGGACAGTATTTCAGAGAAATTATCTAAATGATAGCATGTAACTAGAATTTTTCTAGTTTTCTTTTTTAGAATTGTTTACATGCTACAAAGATCTTAGAATATTGTTACTTACATATAAGAATGATTCTATAATGTAAGATTGTTGTAACTCCTCCCACTGAATTGTTCATATTTTTCATTTAGCTAGTAAATAACAGGATCATAAGATTTGTTCATAATCCCAATCCATAAGACTAAACAAAGATTATAAATAAAGTGAATCACAAAGGTGCATCTTATGTCCATGAAAAATACCTCCCCTAAAAGTTTTCCCAAAATTGTTAAGCATATCAAGCAAAATTTCACCTGAATAAGATAGAATTTAATTGTATAAAAGACAATAGAAAAAATCCCTAAATCTATTCAGACCAAGTTTTATATTTTTATTTTTCACAATCTGCTCTCTTCTTCCTCAGTCCTTTTATGTTAGGGAATCTTTAAATTTAAAAAACTTTTATTTTGTGATTTTGATATAAAGACTTAATTGTCAGTCTCATAAAAGCCACTGGAAAAGTCTCAGTTTTTAATCTTTTTTAAAAAATTGTTCTCAGAAAGCAACTGGAATTCAGACTTTGAACAACAAAGAAAAATTATAGTTTAGCATTAAGATTATGTAAAATAAAATGAATTGACAAATATGAAAGCTTCAGTCTGGTTTCAGGTGCAAAGTGATGACCAATGAAACCAACCAGTATCAGTCCTGATACACTTATAGCCTTGCTGACTAGTACTTAATATAAATGATTCCAATTTTATGTCTCTTCATTTGGTTTTACAGCTTTATTGCCTATTTCTGCTTTCCAGGACTCCTGGAACTAAAAAAAAAAAAAAAAAAAAAAAAAGGTATCACTGAGAAAATAAGAACCTATTTTCTGAAAAGTTCTCTTGTTTCATAATGGACCATGATTTCATAGAGTGAGGATTTTTACAAAGAGAGAACTATGACTTACCTCTCCCTGTGTATATGATTGTAGAGGAGGGAGAAAAAGAGGTAGATTGTTTGGAACAGCCTCATTTATTGAGATCTCAAGGATTTCTCTTCACACACTTCCATCCATCTTTTTTATCTATCTAAAATGTGGAGCCAAAATAGATGTTTATGGACTTTGCCTAACTAATTTAGAATCAAAAATGGAAAATTTTAAAAACAGTGTGAAAACTTTAAATGAAAACTCTCAGGCTGTGCAAACAAAGGCGAAGAGCCTCGGGGCTTTCTGAAGAATTCTTATTAAAGAAAACACTATTTTACATTGCAAAACGGAAGTGTCAGAAAACAACAGAAGATCTGTAATTTGAGAATTCATGGATTGATGGGACAGAAGGCAGGCGACTTGCCTCCCCACTGAAACTTTTTGTTTTCTGTTGAAAATTGTTCTCATTTTTTTTTAAACTTCATCTCTCTATACCAAAAGTGGTCACATTTCTAGATAATATAAATGATGTATTGACTATATATAATTTATTGTTATTAAAAATGTTTGTGAAAATACTAAGGTCATTCTTATTACAGTAAAGTAAATTGGAAATACCTTATTAAATATTGATTTAAGGTGTGGAAAATTGATTTTACAAGAAAATGATTTTGTTTTATAGACTGACAAATGTCTGTTTTTCCCGGAAGTATTCTGGCTATCTGAAACAATATGCAACATTTTTTCTTGAAATATAATTTTCATTTTATACACTTAACTGGATTAGAGAACATCTTAAGAATTTTTCAGGGCCATCTTCTGCCTTCACCAGAAAGAGATAAAGATTTGAATTTAAGTTTTGAAGTTATCCTTCTAACATTGCATATCAGAAAGACAAAAATTTGCTAGAAAGCCCAGCTATGTACATAGAACCCTTGAAATCAACAGATTACTGAAGTAAACTATTTATTCATCAGGTAGAAAATTATATTCTGTATTTAGATCTTGATAATATTCAATTTAATGAAAATTAAGTACCTGTTGTGATCTAGTGGTGGTGTGGAAGGGACACAAACAAAATGGAACTCGAAGTGGTTATATGCAATTTAGTGTAGTAGAGGGTATGTTTACAGATAAATCAGTAAAAAGTAATTAGAAGAGGAAAGAGGCATTAAAAAGGAATATGTGGGGGGGGTGCAGTGGGTTTGAATTAGGGAAAACTTCACAGGCGAAATATATAAATAATACTGAAATGGTCTCCTAATCCAGTATTTAAACATTCAACATCCTCAGCCCTCTAAAGTAGCTGCACATTCTGAAATAAACAAGAAGGCTGATCTCAATGGAAACAGCTGCTAAGGCAGAGCTCAAATCACTTTGTTCTTTACAAGAAGAATGAAGGAACAGTGTCCCCAGTCTGAATACAGAGAACAACATATCTAACTTTAAATAAAATAACTTTATTATCTGATTTTTCCTGTTCACCTGCAGTTCAGCCCTGAGGCTTTAACTACTGACTTTGAGATGGGGATCTGAGAGGGTCACTGGAGGAATGGACAGAAGAAATACAAATGAGAATAGCACAGTTATATCTAAGTAGAGGTAGTCATGTGTGTTCGTATGTAGAATATATATGCAGGTGCATGTATGTTCCATTGTGGTTAGCATATAATATGTGGAGAGTAATATCCAGTAAGCCAGGAAAGTGTTACATATGCATCTTTCCCTTCCTCTCCCTACTTCTTTCCCTCCTTCACATTTCTCTCTCTTTTTCTTTATGAACTTAAGAAAAAAAAATTTTGTTAAGTATTGAATGTAACTGTTTTCCTCAATAATCAGTCCTGTGTATTTTTTGTGCATTTAAACACACTATTCTTAGAAGGGCAGGTGTAATTGATGATGGGGAGAGTAGTTCAGAATGTGAAAAATTCACAAAAGGTATCATGCCATTTATTGTGGTAAA
Source organism: Antechinus flavipes (assembly GCF_016432865.1). Lineage (NCBI taxonomy): Eukaryota > Metazoa > Chordata > Mammalia > Dasyuromorphia > Dasyuridae > Antechinus > Antechinus flavipes. Next base: position 371,912,576 of record NC_067400.1, on the reverse strand, counting down.
AAGTGCATGGGTTAATCAAAATGATTAAGCAGCAGATTGTGAGTGAAGGGGCCATTTAAAGGTCAGAGGCAAACAGTAAAAGCAGGATCTACAGTTAGGAGGGAGTAAGAGAGGGTGCTAGTTAAGAATAAACTTGCATACTCATTATATCAATTGCATGATAGGATACCAAGAAATAGGGTATGGTAATTCAGGAGTGAAGGTGTTTTGGTCACAAAGATTATTTCTAGGACAAGAATGTGTCTAATATCTCTGCTCAGAGGAAGAAGTATCCCTTATCTGTTTAGGTGAGTTGAACATGCTGACAAGATAGTCCCAGGAATTGGGTCACCCTTTGTGTAATAATGTTGACAATGCTTAGAATTTACATTTTTGCTGACAGTGGAAACAGGATGGACTCAGGTAGAGTTTGCATCATTCCTGACAATGGCTCTATCACATCATAATCAAATGAGTGGAAGTTATATCTGCACCCAGGAAACTTTTTTTTGTATAGGATTTTAAAGTCTATAGTATGCTCTACCACAACTATCTTCTGATGTAGAAAATAATAATAATTGTTGTTATCCCCATTTTAAAGATGGCCAAATTGAAGTTTTTAGAGTTGAAATGACCCACTTGCTCAAATTTGAACAACTTGTGAACATCTGAGTCTGATAAGGGCTCAATTCTTGAGCCATTACTCTGCAATGCAGAACTTCTTGTAGATAGTAGAATTAATTTTTAAGCCTTTTAGTTTATGAAAGTTAAGAATATAGGCTTTGACCAGAAAAACAAGTTGCTGTGGTTGTTTACTAAGATTTGAAATCAAGCTTTTAACTCAACATCCATTGCTCATTCCAGTGTGTCATGCTGACTCTATGAAATCCCTAAATTGTTAAAGTAATGCATGGTGGGGGTGATGTTCATTTGCCTCAGTGGTTTCTGACACCCTGTTTGGGGTTTTCTTGGCAGAGATAGAGTATTTGCCATTTCTTTCTCTAGCTAATTTTATAGATGAGGAAACTGAGGGAAACAGGGTAAAATGACTTGTCCAGGGTCATACTGTTGTTAAGTATCTCAGACTGAAATTGAGCTCAGGAAGCTGAGTCTTGCTGACTTGGACTCAGGGCCATTTGGCTGCCCTATGTATAGCACATGTATATAAGCACCACGGGAGGGGCTTCATCAGTTTTTATAGCACATAAAGAAGATATGGCCTTGACAATTTTATTAATGTCTATTAATAATTTGCCACAAAATATTGCTTGTTAATTTTATGTAATCAAAAGTTAAAATCCTTGCTTGTCCTTGATGTATTCATTCTTATGAAACTGATATCAAATTGTGAATTGTTGCCTTCAAATAAATTAAATGAAGACTGGCTTTGCATTCAGAGGGCCTGGGGTTTATGTCCTGGCTCTGTCATTTACTATATGTGATTTTGAAAAACTTAACACTTCCTTCAATTTCCTCATTTTTAAAATGAAGGGGTCAAGCCAATTAGTTGGCTTTTGAGGTCCCTTTCTGGCCTATATCTATAATCCTATAAGTCTATGATTGTAGGAATCATTCTTTGTACCCTAAATTACCCTAAATTAGAGAATTTTTGCTTCTCCCCAACTCTGTGCTTCTGTTTAGTTCAATTCAACAAAGTTCTGTCATTTATAAATCAGGTCCTTTGCTAGTTGTGAGAGATGAAGATAAAAATAAAATCTTCTTTGTTCTGAGGACCTAATATTTTATTGGGGAATATATGATATTTATACAAGTATATACTTTGTATATACAAAGTATAACAAAATATAATGTACCTAGGTGTTAATTAATATAACATTTGATATAAAGAAAAGTTTTCAACTATTGCTTAGAATATTCCAACTTGTAATGATTTCCTATGAGGTAATTATGAAGATAGGACATTTCTGATTCAGATCACTTGTTAGCATCAACATACTTTATACTAGAATATTAATTAATATTTCCCTTTATAATTTTATTCACAAAAAATGAGAGCTTTATAGTGAAAATCTAGTCGTGAATTTTCTTTATCTACACAAAAAGATCATGTGAAGATAAATACTGAGTATCATTCATAGGGAACTTAGATGAAAAATTTTTATTATATTAAATGATAAACATTGCTTTTATTTAATAATTTTTCTGATAATGTAGAATCCAGTTTTACAAGAGTTCTATAATTATATGAATGCCTATATATATATAAGATAAGAAACATACTTTTGGGGGAGAAATTTAGGTGTATATTCAAGACTAAATGTATATATAGGTATATACATATTTATATGTGCATATACACATAATTTTATTTATTGCATTAAATATTTCCCAAGTACATATAAAAAATTAACATTAATTTTTGAAAAATTTTAATTCTAATTCTCAACATTTTTTTTCTTTCCTCCCTCCCTCCCTCCCTATGATATGACATATACATTCATGTTGAATATATTTCCATATTAGTCATGTTGTGAAAGAAGAATCAGAATAAAAAAGAAAAAACATAAGAAATTTAAAAACAATTAAATGAAAGTAGTATGATTTTATCTGCATTTAGTCTTCAACAATTCTTTCTTTGGATGTGGATGGCATTTTCCAAGTCTTTTGGAATTGTCTCAGATCACTGTATTGCTGAGAAGAGCTAAGTTGATCATAGATGATCATCACACTATGTTGCTGTTACTGTGTACAGTGTTCTGTTTCTGCTCACTTGACTCAGCATCAGTTCATATAACTCTGTCCATTTGAGTTTCAAATTCTCTTCTGTCTTCCTGTCCTTCTTCTATCCACTAAGAAGGCAAATAATGTATCAATTATACACACGAAACATGCAAAGCATGTTGCCATATTGCAAAAGAAAACAAACACACGATCCCAAGAAAAATAAAGTTAAAAAAAGTATGCTTCAATCTGTACTCAAGAGTTTATCAATCCTTCCTCTGGAAATAAATAGTATTTTTCATCATGAGTTCTTTGGAATTGTAGAACTAAATTTCCTTAAGGACGTTGTATACCCACTGGTAGAACTATACACAGGCTAAAACTAGTCTTTCAGTAACTAAGAAATTTAGGAATTGCTTATGTCTTATGCAGATAAAGAAGATTGCATGTTTATTAATGGTATATAGAACATACCCAAGAAGTTCTCAAACTACTAATATAATTTGCTTGGTTGCAAAAGTCACTGTAATCTCCTCTATAAAATCACTGTATTCAAAATGCTACATCTTGTAAATTATTGAATAAATGTCTTGAGTAAATGCATAAAGTAGATAAAATTTGTAACCTATCCCCCTTTTTTCTCCCACATGATACTTTATTCATTTTCCAAGGGCCCTATGTACCTATTCTTTCCCATGGCTTATCCAGACACTGGCTCGCAGTATTCTCTGTAGGCTTATTATAGGCTTCTTCTATTCCCTTAGTACATCCATAACTGACCAAGTAATATGATAACATTCATTCAGTATAGCATTCACTGCCAAATGAATTTCCTAATCAGTAAGAGTGTTAGAAGTTCTAAAGATAGAGAGATCAGTTCAAATGTTTCAAGGAAAACTTCATAGAGGAAATGGAATTTTAGTAAAGTTCTAAAATATAGATAAGATTTTAAGGGATAAATGAAAGATGATGCCAAAATAGAGAAGCAAGTTTGTGGGAAAGTAAGTAAACCAGGTCTAAAATTGTGTATTTTTAGAGGGAAATGAAAAAACTCCTCCATAGTTTGGTATGTTGAGAGTCAGAAGATAAATGGATTTTAATGTCAGAGTAAATAGTTTCAACTTTTGTTTTTCATTAGGTGATATTTCAAAGGTGATATTAAAACTGTTTTAAAAATGACTTTGGTGGTATTTTCTCTAATGGATTAGAAGAAGGAAAGATTGTAGAGAAAGGAAAATAAGAAGTTATTACAGTTTTCTCTCTGTATGGTGGTTAGTACTTGAAGCAATATGGAAACATGGTGTCCCTAGCCAGTTGTTTAGGCCTTTTAAGGAATGAGGTTCTGCAGCATGGAGTTCTGTAAGAGGGCCTGCCAACCCCCCGCCAGCTTTGGACATCGCACAGCGCACGGCTCAGGGTAGCCTTGTTAGGTGAACAAGATGGCGCTGGGAGAAAGGGGGTCCCACCCAAAGGAGCAGTGTGGCAGTTCCCAGGGAAGACGTGCTGGACCTTAGAGGGGAGTACCTTGAATATCCTTATTAGGAAAGGAATGCACACATATCTATGTGTAGCTTCCTGTAGAGAATCATATACCTACTATAGGCTAGAATGTGGTTACATATGAAGTAGTAACTAGAAACAAGCACCAAGATGATAAAAAGCACCTGCAGTCTTTGTAATAAATGGAGTCTCACACCACCCTAGCTCTCCCCCCTCATTACTTACAGTCTCCGCCATTTCATGTGGACAGACAGTGCTGGTCACTTAAGGCCTGTTCCACTCAGGAGTTGTAGCTGTGATCCCTAACAGAGTTCTGTTTCTTCACTGATTTTAAGTATGGTCCTTATTCATTTAAGAAGTTCTTATTCTTTTAAAAAGAAGTGTACTCATAGAAAGATCATTTAAACTCTATGGATCTCAGGTTCCTCATCTATAAAATAGTCTCTCTGTCTCTCTCTGTCTTTCTCTCCCTCCTTCTCTTTTTCTCCTTCCCTCCCTCCTTCTCTTCTCCAGGGTGGTGCTGGAATTTTAAAGCGATTAGGGAAAAGTGGATCTCGACAAAGATTTACTTGATTCCCTATTAACCCCAAGTTCTTTTTTTCCCCCCTACTCCTTTAAACAGTACTCAATGTCATAGTAGAATTTTTGGAGGGGCCATATAAAGGTTTGAAGAATGTGGATCCCATCATAGAAGAAAATTTTCTTGACTAAGGTCTTTCTTACCACTACTTTCTTTATTCATTGTATTTAGGTATTCCATGACAAGTTAGCTTTGCTTGCATATAAGGAAGTCCCTGGCACCTAAATAAGATTCAGAAATTAACCAAATTCTGGTTTTCTAAGCCAGAGAAATTATTGAGAATTTTCCATGATATGAACTGAGATCTATATGTGTATAATGCCCATTTCAGTAGTGGGCAATGAGTTATTATAGAGAAGTACATATTGTACTGAGGCTATTAAGACATATAGATCTTATATCTTTTTATTGGTGGCTCTCATGTTACGGGAAGAAGATACCAGAAGCAAAAGCACAGAATCAGGAATGTGGATGGTATAAATGCATAGAGTGGGGCTGGGGGAAGCAATGTTTAACATTAAATCATGGGAATGACTAAGATGTGGATTGTCCTGTAAAATGTCCAAATACTGTATAATGATTTGAAAATTCTTCTTTCTCTGTCCTTATAAACACCTCTATTCTCTACCATCACTTCTTATTGCATCAGTAATCATGTTTTCTATTACCCCTTTTTTCACTTGTAATATCTAGAATCTTTTTCTGTTGCCTGCTTTCTTTATTGTCCTTTCTGTCTTCCCTCTTCTTTTTGTTCATTTTTTCTTACATCTTCTTCCTCCTTTCTCTTTTGCTTTTTCTATATTTCTTAACTTTTGATTAGCCTTCCTGTTTTTATCTTTTAATAAGTATTATGCACTGAGAGTGCATCTTTCTCTCTTATTGCCACTCATTTCATTGTGTAATATTTGACTCTAAGTTTCTTAGGAACAATTTTCATTTTTATTCTTTGGGCAAAATTTTTCATTTTCTTGTGGATTTTTGCTTTTTAAGGGTATTGAACATTTGATGGCCAAATAAGAAGAGCATTCAGGTGCTAACTTGACACCTGATAAATTCTGAGTTGGTTTTTTTTTTTTTTTTTTTTTTTTTACTCACTGGAAGGGATCTCATCACTAGGTGGAACTATAATTCTGAAGTAACGATGCAGGTGTTTCTATCATTTATATTCATGAATATTAATCAAAACTATGACAGATACTAGTTACATAAAGAAAAAAATTGTAGCATCCTTTGTCCTCAAGCTTACATTTTATTGAAAGAACTAAAAAAAGGAGTTTATAGTAGTATTATGGTTGATGGATAACAATTTGGCATAGTTAACCTATCAAATATTTCATACATGTGGCTAATTAGGCATTTACTCTAATTAAAAAATCTGCATATACAAACATTTACCCTTCCTATTACTGTGAATTGATTATCTGATGGTAGTAAGAGTTAGAAAATTAAAGATGTATGGTATTAGATATATGGCATAACCTCTTGTTCCCCCACCCCCACCCCCTTAGCCAAGAGTTAGTAATAATTTTATTTCCAAAAAATAAATTTTTCTTCTTTTGGGGTCTGGTCCTGTAACCATTGCTAAGAAGTATGGTGTTGTAAGTGACAGAATATACTTGACCTGTAGTCAGGTCTGAGTTAAAAACTTTCTTCAGATATTTACTAACTAATGTTGACTACATATTGTGACCTCTTCCAAACTCAATTTTTTTCATGTATAAAATGGTGCTAATAATAGCAACTACCTCATAGAATTGTTGTGATTTTTATGATACAGGAGCCACCTGCCAGTGGCTGCTGGAGGTCTAACTCATAACTGTAGAATGGATCCCTTCATGTGAGAGGATGATGATGATACAAAAAGACTGAGAGCAATTGTGTTGTCTGACCTCTCTCCTCTTCCCTCTGCCTCCAATTTATTTCATTTCCAGTCCACAGCCAACACCTATGTCAGTAAAGACTGCTTTGCAACTTTTTCAGATGTTATGATTCACAGCTGTGAAGGTTTTCAGAGAATTGACTTGCTCCTTCATTTAGGCATGGTCCTTAACAATTCCCCATTTTTTGTTTTATGGGTTTTTCTTTTTTTTACCTCCACAGCATGATCAATAAGTTTGTGCATTTGCTGTTGATCTTGTGAGATGTCATGGAGGCAAACTTTCAAATGGAGAAGAGGACTATAGTCAGAAGAGGCATTTAAGTCTCTTATCAGTCTCCTAGCTTGGCCCTTTGAGATATTGGCCCATTTAATTACCCTAACTAAAAAGTCTTACCAGGTCTCTTCTTCCTTTCCTTCCCTGCGGATTACTGAAGGAACTCTGGGAGGATCCTACTCACAAACAGCTCTCAGACACTGCTGCTTCTTATGCCCCACGTTGGGCACCATATGTTGTGATACGGGAACCATCTGCCAATGGTTGCTGGAGGTCTAACTCAGACCTGTTAGAATGGATCTCTTCATGTGAGAGGATGATGATGATACAAGGAGATTGAGAGGCAGTTGCTGTTCTCTGACCTCTCTGCTGAGAGGCAATTGTGTTGTCTGATCTCCCTCCTCTTCCCTCTTGTCTCCAATTTATTTCATTCCCAGTCCACAAGCAACTCCTGTGTCAGTAAAGGCTGCTTTTCAACTTCTCCAAATGTTATGATTCACACTGTGGAGGTTTTAAGAAAATTGACTTGCCCCTTCACCTAGGCATGGTCCTTAACAGTGATGAGAAGATAATATATGTAAAGCACTTTTTAAACTTTAAAAACTATCATTATTATTATTATTTATTATTATTGTGCTATTATTATCATCATTATTAAATGACACTATTGGATATCTATTAACTCTACAGAAATATTAATGACTAAGGATCCAAATGCCTGCTAATGATGACATCATGGAAACCATGTAGCAATGGGCCTTCCCAATGTGCATAAAAATATATATTCCTCTGTGGTTCTGTTGAAGGATCTTTACAAGATTTATGTCTGGTTTTGATGTAGGAAATGTATATTTTGTTAATTATGAGAAAATACATTATCCCATGATAGTTCTTATGTACAGTTCTCTGGCTGGTCATGCTATCCAAGGATATTATTCATTGATTTTTTTTTTCACCATAATAGTTGGCATTCTTCCATTTCCCATCTAGTGAATTTTTTCATTTTTTTCCTGTCTTTCTGGGGTGACATTGCAAATTTTTTTTACCATCTGATGAATGCAGATGTATTTTCAATTAAAAAAAAGATGTCAAGCTTTTGTTCTTCCTTGCTACTCCTTTCTTTGTCAGAATATTCATATAGCTGATAAAGAGTTTGCTCTCTTTAAATACCTTTTCATACAGTATCTGTAGCAAGTTTTAAGACTATCTTTTATGAAATAAGGTATTTTTTAACTGTGAAATTTAGCTGAAATAAGAAGCAGTAGCACTGAGTGTCTTTAAAATTATGATAATATCTTATATTTTAGGTAACACTTTTCATGTTGAAAGATTCCAAAGCACATTGCAAATGGTTACAAATTATACAGTGAAGCACAGTCACTATTGTGTAGTGAAACCTGGCAGCTGTTTAACAGCTTATAGCAACACCACACAGCAGGTTAGGGTAGGAAGTGAAGAATACAGATTCACTTGAAAAATTGCTAGGGGGAGTGAGGTAAGCAGAATGTAATTACCTAAATTGGATTTTGGCCAGGACATAAGGGTTAACACCTCCAGTTTTATAAGAGATAGCTTTGGTTTTTTTTAATAACTATAAGTTTTCACGAATATTTTTCTGCCACCTAACTCAGAAAGAATAGTTGTCATTTCTAAAGACCATCAACTGAAGTTGTAATAATGTTTCCATACTGACTCAAGAGGAAAAATTCACACTTCTGTAAAATTCCTGTGATGGTACTAAGACTTTAGATATTTAAATAGATAAGAATCCATTTTACTTGAATTGTTTAGCTAGAATTTAACCTGATTGTCTTGAACTAGTTCGCTTTCATTTTTCCATTTTTGTAATCATCAATTTTTTTATTGGAAGTCTAAATAAAGCACAAAATTTACATTTAAGAGAACTTGATTTAAATTCCTAACTCTGTGACTTTAGATAAGTAATTTAAATTTTCTGGCCTTTCCTTTTCCCCATTTATAGATTAAGTGATTTAGACCAAGTGATCTCTTAGGTTCCTTTTAGCTCCTGACCCTATAACTATGACTTGTGTCAAATATTCTGGGTTTGTGAAACATGATATAGTCACTAATGTAAATTATCTGCTAGAGATGATTTTGTATCCTGTGCCATTGTAGCCATGTGATTTTGAATATAGTCCTAATCAAAACACCATGCAAATATTAAAGGAAAGGGAGGAAAGGGAGTTATTGGCATAGAGCTCCATCTATCAGGCTGAGGTACAAAACAGAAATAAGGATCAGAGAGAAATTAACCCAATAAAAAGGAAGTAAGATCAAGCATATAACCTATCCCAAGGTCAAGAACAATGAAGGAGAATCGGGTTTAATAAATCAAGATTGGAAACATAGGATCAAACAATTAATACAGAGGCTCTTAATGTTTTTCTTGGTTTTCATTTTCTTTGGTTAGTAAGTAATTTAAAAAATTATCTGAAAATAGCTTAGGTATACATAGGACTGTGCTTCATTTAAAAGGCTGAGTCTTTCCTATATCATTGAGAAATTATGCATCTTCTTATTTCAAGTTATGTCAGACATGATAAAGCAAAAGGCCTATTTCCTGACTTCTTCAATTCTTAGCAAAAGTCTTACCTTATATAGAAGCCTTTCTCAATCCCTCTTGATTCTAGAAACCTTTCCCATTAACTGTTCCTTGATTATCTTTTACAAAATTGTTTATATATATTTTGCTTATTGTATCCCCTATCAGATTGTGAACTCCTTGAGAAAGGAACTGTCTTTTGCCTTTCTTTGTATTCCCAATGCCTGACACATAATAGGTGATTAATAAATGTTTATTAACTGACTGACCACTCATAGGAACAAAGGTAGAATTCATATGTAGGCAGGCTAGAGGTTTGGTCATCAGGCAGAAATAAGAATGGAGTAGCTGGTAAGACTAAGGATAACTTTAGGGGTAGCTTCCAATAAGCCCTCTTCCCTGACAGAAACTTGAATCTTCTCTTAGGTAACTAAGTCCTTCCTTTGCCATCTGAGGTAGCTTTTCTTAGGCTTAAGGAGCATTGGTCTGTTAAGACAGGGATTCCTGGCAAGAATTTAAAGCAATTGCTTCCTTTTCCTCGTGGGCAGTTGAGGTCATTCTCTACTATTGACCTTTAAGTGCCTGTTAAGGGGAAAATTTTGGGACTAGATGATGTGTAAGGCTCCTTCAAGTTGTAAAATCATGATTCTTGATGCTATGGTCTGTTCCACTTTCCTGATCTTGATTGATGCCCTCCTCCTTAATCTTCACCATGATCAACTTACATTTGGAAGAAAGTCTAGAAAGGGCCTCCTCCCATGTTGTTAATCCACTTCATGTAGAACATTAAACTTTTAAATATCTTTGAGTTATCATACCAAAGGTAAGAAAATACTAAGTCATAGATTTCAATTACATTTTGAGATGACTCTTATGTCTGCCATCTCCCTGCTGCAGCTTTCCAACAAGATCAGGGATTTCTGTGAGAGTGGTTTGAAAAAATTCTTCATCCTATTTCGATCAGTTCTCTAATTGATTGAAATAGGATTGATATAAGTAATCTATAAAGCTTCTAAATGGAATGTTAAATCAGCCTTTAATTTGAAGGGCTATTCAAAAGCAGGGGTGGGGGAAAATCTATTTTATGTAGTCACGAGCATTTTAAAATACATTTTAATATTTTTACATAACAGAAAAAAAGCTCAACAATTTTGCATCTGAGGACTTGTAAGTTAAGTTTATGCCTGAAGCAAATTCAAATGTTCAGGTTATAAAATTCCTAAAAACAGCATATAATGGAAGCGCTGACAGATCTTTAATCATAGTGATGCTATTATTTCACCATAAAAGGCTATGCTAGTTGATATATATTATAGTACCTCGGTGATAGAGAAAATAATGTTCTATCACTCTAAGAACAATATGATAATCTGATTGAGAAAGCTAGGGAGGGGGTAAAGCTAATAGCTTTGCACTATTTTTCAGAAATGCATTTTTTTCATTGCTTTTAGTTATGTTAAAATAATATGTCTAAGCTTACTGATCTGATTTTATAAGCTTTATAAATATGAAATTTAAGGCTTTAAAAAGTAATTGGTAAACAAGTCAGAATAAACTAATAATTTATGCCATACACATAAATGAATATCTGATAGTTATACAATTTATATTTTTCTTCATTAAGAAGATGTTTAGAAATTAGAAAGGGAAAGTGTGTCTGTGTATCTGTGTCTATTTGGTAGGTAAAAATTATAAGGTAATCATTCTATTATATTTAGTACTGGCCAAATTAATAGTCACATTAATGTTAAAAGAAATATTACTATATTATGGTATATATAGGTAGAAGTAATATAAATAACATTTATAGACTGCTTTAGATTTTATAAAACACTTTACATATACTATTTCATTTGATGCTCATAACCCTGAGAAGTTTGTGCTATTATCACCTCCGTTTTACAGATTAGGAAACAAATGCTGAAAACTACATATACAGTTATATCCTTCCTCCTTCCCTAATGCTGAAAACTACATACTCAGATATGTCTTTCCCTCCTTCCTTTCTTACTTACCTCCTTCCCTCTCTTCCTTTCTCTCTTTCTCCCTCCTTCCCTCCCTTTCTTCCTTTCTCCCTCCCTCCCTTTCTCCCTTTCTCCCTCCCTTTCACCCTTTCTCCCTTTCTCCCTTCCTCCCTCCCTTCCTCCCTTCCTTTTCTGTCTATCTCTCTGTCTTTTCACAAAGCAATTGAGATTAAGTGGATTGCCCAAGACACATAGCTAGTAAGTGTTAAGTGTCTGAGGCTGGATTTGATTTCAGGTCCTTATGATTCTAGTGCTGTTATCCACTGCTCCATCTAGCTGCCCCAACATCCTCATGTTCTGATAAGTAGGGTAGGGGATAAAGGTATCAAAACAGAGTTTTATTTGGGTAGTGACTAAAACGCACTATGAAACTGAAGAGAGGATAGACAAAGCATGTCAATGTCTACTATACTGTGTCCTTTTCGTTAGTAGTGGTCTAAGCAAAGCATTGGAAAGTAATAAAATACCCACAATTCACCAGGATACTCATATAATGTTTTCCTGATTTCAACTCTGGGCCCAAATCTTGGTGATTAATAGCTTCAACAAAATTTTCTTAGCAAGTGTAGCTTAAAATGCAGTATTTTTCTTATAATGTCTAACCCTTATAAAATACCATTGAACTATTTTTCCCAATAAATTCTACTGGTACATAGTTTTACAGAGTAATTATAAATTGCACAGAAGTACTGCTTATTGTCAGTTTTAAATGTGTTGCTTTATCTTTTCTTTCTCCTTGTCTTTCCAACTAAATGGACTAGGAAATTAAATCAGGCCTTTAAGGAATCTACTCTTATTCCTTTTCTCTTAATTTAAACAATTCTTCTATTAATTTCCATTACAAACTTTTGGATTCTTTTTTATGATTATTAAAATAGGAATCCTATCTATTTTAAAAAACTCATTTATTCTGGAATACTCACCAAGCATCCATATAGGGAATTAGTTTCTTTTTTTGAAGGTTTACTTTATTTACCTGGCATTCGCTTTCTATTTATGGGATCAAAAAGTATTAAAAATATGCATTATAAAGAACTGAAAAGTTTTAGAAATGTATTTTTGGCACATATTCATGACAAACTAAAAAGCATCAATCAATCAACAAGCATTTGTCAAACTCCATGTCGGGCCCTGTGGTGTATATAGGCAAAAGTGAAACAGTTTTTGCTCTTAAGAGCTTACATTCTAATGGTTGAAACAGTCATGTGTATTCCAAAAATGTATACACACTATGTACAAAATGAGTTTTGTGGTTTTGAGAGACAAGGCATTAATAGTGACACTTGAGCATTAGGAAAGGCCTCATGTAGAAGATAGCATTTAAAATAAGTTTTTAAAAAAAATTTTCATTAGCATTTTATTTTTCTACTTACATGCAAAGGTAGTTTTCACCATTCATCCTTGCAAAACCTACTGTTCCAATTTTTTTTTCTTCCTCCCTTCCTCCCCAGACAAGTAATCCAATGTATGTTAAACATGTGCAGTTCTTCTAAACATATTTCCACAATTATCATGCTGCGCAAGAAAAATCAGATCAAAAAGGGGAAAAAATGAGAAAGAAAACACAATGCAAACAAACATCAACAAAAAGAGTGAAAATGCTATGCTGTGATCCAAATTAGTTCCCACTGTCCTCTGTGTGTACATGGCTCTCTTCATCACAAGATCATTGGAACTGGCCTCAATCATCTCACTGTTGAAAAGAGCCACATCCATTTGAATTGATTGTTGTATAAGATTCATGTTGTCATGTACAATAATCTTCTGGTTTTACTCATTTCACTCAGCATCAGTTCCTATAAGTCTCTCCAGGCCTCTCTGAAATCCTCCTGTTGGTCATTTCTTACTGAACAATAATATTCCATAACATTCATATACCATAATTTATTCAGTCATTTTCCAATTGATGGGCATCTACTCAGTTTCCAGTTCCTTGCCACTACAAAGAGACCTGCCACAAACATTTTTGCACATGTGGGTCCCTTTCCCTCCTTTAAGATCTCTTTGGGATATAAGCCCAGTAGAAACATTGCTGGATCAAAGGGTATACACAGTTTGATACCTCTTTGGGCATAGTTCGAAATTGCTCTCCATAATGGCTGGATATATTCACAACTCCACCAACAATGTATGAGTGTCCCCATTTTCCCACATCCCCTCCAACATACGTCATTATCTTTTCTGTCATCTGAGCCATTCTGAGAGGTGTGTAGTGGTACATCAAAATTGTCTTAATTTGCATTTCTCTGATCAAGAGTGATTTAAAACACCTTTTCATATGACCAGAAATGGTTTCAATGTCTTCATCTGAAAATTGTCTGTTCATATCCTTTGACCATTTATCAATTGGAGAATGGCTTGAATTCTTATAAATTTGAGTCAATTCTCTATATATTTTAGAAATGAGGCCTTTATCAGAACCCTTGAATGTTAAAAAAAAAAAAAAAAATTCCCCAGTTTATTGCTTTCCTTCTACTCTTTTCTGAATTGGTTTTATTTGCACACAAACTTTTTAACTTAATTAAAATTATCTATTTTGTATTCAATAATGAACTCCAGTTCTTTGGCTACAAGTTTCTTCCTTCTCCACAGATCTGAGAGGTAAATTATCCTTTGTTCTTCTAATTTGCTTGTAATATCACTCTAAATCATGAACCCATTTCAACCTTATCTTTCAACCCAGAAATTTTTGTCAAACATTGAGTTCTTATCCCAAAAGGTAGGATCTTTGAGTTTATCAAATACTAGATTGCTAAAGTCATTGACTATTGTGTCTTGTGATCCTAACCTATTCCATTGATCAACTTCTCTATTTCTTAGCCAGTTCCAAATGATTTTGATGATTGCTGGTAAAAAAAGGTGTTTATTCAGTTATGGAATACAGCACAGAAATAAGACATGATCTCCTATGTGAAACAATCAATTAAATCCATTAAGAATGGATTATAGAACTTAAGGAAGATAGTAATGGATAGTAATAAGTAAACAGGAAAAGTAGTAAAGGATCAAATTATTAAAGAATTATAAGTATTTGCTACTAAATAGAATGGGGATTCACTGGAATTTGTTGAACAGAGGATATGATCAGGTCTATGCCTTAGGATAATTACTTTGGTTTGCTTTGTAAAAAATGAACTAGAGTGGGGAGAAATTTTAGGCAGGGGGACCTACTAAATAAATGAAATTAATGGGAAAAAACATTGATTAAGCTAGAGCTTTTGAAATAGTCCAGATTAAAAGTCTGGACCAGAACTGGTGTGATGATTATGTGAGTGAAGAAAGAAACATTTGAAAAAGATGTGAAGGAGATTGAAATGACAAGGTTTGGTGACTGATTCAATGTATGCAGAATAAGACTGAATATTCAAATAAGATACTGAGATTGCAAACCTGGGTGATTGAGAGGATGATGGCTTCCCTTGACAATGAAAGGGAAGTTCAGAAAAAGTGGGTTTGGGGTTGGAGAATATGAGTTCTGTTGAGTTTGAGATTTCTGTGGGAAATCTACATGGAAATGTCTCACAAGTTATTTACAATATGGGACCAAGATGAGTATATGAACATTGGGCCAGGGGTAAGGTCTTTTTTGTGTGTTTAAAACATCTTTTATGTCTATTCTAATACTGCTCCTATTCTGTACATATTACTCTATAGTATTTCAAGGTAAAAACTTAAAATGTCAGCAAATGAATCAATGTGGATCCTACCTTTTATTGGTACAGAATGTAAGTCCTCCACAATGTCTTTTGTATGATTCTTATCTGTGTCTTTCTGTATATTCCTGTTACAGGCTTTATGATCCTTTTAATATTTTTGTGGATACCTGTATGGTCTTTACTCTGTTATTCTTCATACAGTTCTTAGACCATTTCAGAGCCCTGGAGTAATGTCTTTTGGTTAATTGATTTGGGACTTCCTACGATTACAACACAGATGTCTGACTAGAAATTAGAAGAAAAATGCTCTGATTTTGGCCTGCCCAACAAAAGTCATTTAGAGGAAAGGAAATCAAATGATTAAATGGATTGGACTTATTTGGAGAAAACTGAAGGGTGACTTAATAATAGTGTTTAAATGTGGAAGGTGTCATTATTACTAGGACACTGATCCATTTACTAGAAAGAGAGGAAATTGTAGTAAATGAAAATTCAGATAGATGTAAGAAAGATCTTCTTGACTGGAAGGGTGATTAGACTTTGGAACAGATTATTAGATGAAGCAGTTTACTACAGGGTGTGATTTAAGGAGTACCAAGCAAGTTTTTCCCACTTTTAGTCAACAATCAATGCCAAAAATTCAATGAAAGTTTGTTGAGATTGGTATTCCCTTTTCAAAAAATGCAAGTATAATGGTAAGATAAGGTAAGACCAGTCATTCACATAGTAGTGTGAAACATTTTAAACTATTTTGTTTTTACTTTTTTTTTTTAACTGAGCTTGAACATCCTGAGATTTTTTTTTTTTGAGGGAGTTAATAATTTTGTAAAATAGAACTCCTTTAGGTACTACTATGGGAGGGAAGAGTGAGGGAGCTAAAGGGCCTATTATGGGCACTAAATGTGTCTGGGGCAGGGAAGAGTATATAGAAAACATTTTGAGAGTGTCTCAAAAACAAAGTTGACTAGGGTTTCCATGAGTGGGAAGGCTAGACATTAAAACCCAAAAAGTTCTTCTAAAATAAGATAAGCAACAATCTACAATGCTGGCCCTGGAGTCAGGAGGTCCTGAATTCAAATTTGATCTTAGACACTCACTGTATGATTCAGACAAGTTACCTAACCCTGTTTGCCTCAGTTTCTTCACCTATAAAATGAGCTAGAGAAAAAAAAAAGGCAAATCCCTTCCGTATCTTTGCCAAGAAAACCAAAATGGAGGCATGAAGAATCAGAAACAACTTAAAACAATTGAACAATCAGACTAAATGACATAAATGAAAGAAAATCTGCAACTTAGGAGACTCACATACAATTTATTAGAGCACTCTCATTTTACTATATATCCATGAACCTCTTCAATAGATTTTGTTTTATTAGTTTCTTACTTCTAAATTTGAGATGTTACACATGATTATTACTAATAATTTTTGCTCCTTTTTTTAATCCTGATCATTATAACCACAAAATTTATATTGATACTGCTAATTATGAATTATATGATATTTTTGCAAATCATTCCAAGATTTTTTGCATTTTGTTTTAGAAACAGCTTTTTGAAATTAGGAGGTTTGGTGTCCCTACTTCAGAAATTCAAAAACTGAAGCATAAAGGAGTTTTGTGACTTAAGTTACACCGGCATTGATGCTTGGATCAGTATTAGAATTAAAGTCTTCTAACTCCCTTCTATAGGGTCTCTGGTATCTATGCATTTTTGTTTAAATATCTGAAACAGCCCTCCAAATATCATTCCTGAATATTATTCACTTCTTTATCTGTACCCATTTTGTCTATTTATTACTTAATTGTTACATGAAGTGTGTTCATGTACTTTAGTCATCAGTGATATCATTCCAAGCAACTACTACATAGATCACCCACTTTAGCCTTTCATATCTTGTGTTCACATTTAAGCAAGAAGGGAAAAAAGAAGTAAAAAAATATATCTTAACAATGATTTTAAGTTCTCTGAGCTCAAGGGTTCATGTCTTAATATTACTTGTATGTATGTAAATATAACTTCCGGTTTGCCCATAGTAGGGGCTTCATACATTAGTCAATCAATAAACATTTGAAAATACCTATTAAGTGTCAGTCATTAAGGTCAGCTGCTAGGAATATAAATACATAGTTAAATTTTCATTCAATAGTTGATGCTTGCTTGTTAAGTGGTCAAAGCTTAATATATGTACTTCTCTATTATTTAAACATGTGAATTGTATTTTTCCTCATCTTATTAATTTCCAATTGGGAAAACAGATAATTTTCTAAACACAGATAAGATTTTCTATTCAACTTTCTCATTTTAATATATACATTCCACTTGGTCTTCATACTATACCACATTTTACATGAATTCTAATTTTTCCAACCTGCTGAAAAATTTGAAGACAGATGAAAATATATTTAATACAGCTTTTAAGTTTATGGAATTCTTAAAAAATAGTAATGCTTGTGCAACTAGATTATTATAAGAAAATTTTTTCAAAAACATGGTCATAGACTTGAATATTTTTTTGATATGATGTTAAATCATATGTTTACATGGATTTTCTGTTATGAGCAGATATAACATTTGAAAATTGAAATTCACCTACTGAATTGAATGCCATTACTCTCATATTACCCAAACATCTACATGTTTGTCTGGAAAAAATACTTAATATCTTCTGAAAAGAAATTTATCTTAGAAATTAATTGAAAAGACTTATTTATCATAAGATGCATTTTTCTTTCAGCTAAAAATTCCAGCTAACCTGGTATTAAAAGTTTTACTCTCATACTTATAGCTTTCTTTGATACTTCTGTCTGCCTTTATCTCTTCCCAATTTAACCATATTTATTTTTAGTAGTTATTTAGAAATGTACATTTGCTTCTTCCACCCACTTCCCCCCCTCCAAAAAAAAAAAAGAAAAAGTAATTTACTGCTGTTGCAAAGAATTCATTGAGATTGATTTTTTTTTTTCTTTTTATGCAGGTGTGGGTAGCAAATGTTTTAGACAGCCTCCTACTCAAAACATTTAACTTTTTTCCCCTGCTGCTACATTTTAAATACAATTATACTGGTAACAAGCTCCCACAAAGTGAGTTAGAAAACAAAACAACAACAGATGTATTTACCCCCTGTCCCTGAAGAAGCAGCCAGGCTTCTCATCTCTGACTCTGAGGGTTTAATGGAGGTGCCAGAGGTTTTGAACTGCAAAGGAAATCCTTACAACACCTTGTCAAATCCAGACGGATTGCAGATAGAGTGTGTCACCTTATACTAGCCATTGATTGAATAATGACTTGCCAGAATACAAGAAGTTGGGCTTTAATTAACACCAGTAAGGAGGAAAGAGGCACATTAGCACTTCTAAAGTGACATAGGTCATACCAAATATTCCCTAATGTACCTTGAACCTGTCGTCATGAAATTAAAAGTTAAAAGTAAAAGTCAAAGAAGGAGACTTTAGGTACATTTAGAGAGTAAAATTTGAGGAAAAGAACCAATTTAATTTTCAGGGTTTTTTTTCCCCCTTATAATTGATGTAGAAAAGTGAGATAATAAAAACACAACTGACCAAGACAAGTGGACTGAAATCCCGGAATATAGAATGGCCAAAAATAAAAGTCAGGAAATAAGGAATAAAATTCTTGAAAGGTTAAAACTAGAACTTGTTTATACAGAGTAGAAATGTGAACTATGCTGCTGGCAATTGGCAATTATAGAATAGATATCCAACAAAGCAAAAATCCGTGGGGCATGAGAGATAAGACAACTAACTGGCTTCTTAGCCAGGAAGGCCTGGGTCCATATCCTGACTCTGATATGTATTGGCTTTATGACTTTGGGCACATTGCTTATAACTTTTTAGTGTTCAGGACTGGTAATGCTAAACAAAAATTGAAATGTGGACATCTAAACCATATATCAAGTTCCCAATGCATCTCATAGTAATTTAGAAAACCACATATTAACATTATCTATGTTTATTGCATTTTTATTTTGTCATATATGTACCAGTTACATTTTAATCTGGGTTCAGCCAGCCCATGTTTGACCCCTGTACTTATGCCTTTCTAAGTTGCAAAGACTTTCATTGATAAATTGAATTCCTCACTGGGAACCACATTAATGAAATCACAGATCCAGTCCTTGCCCTTGTCCGACAAAGCACGATCTATAGCTAAATATTTTTTTATCAGTGGTGCTCACCAGTTATTCAGTTGATTATCCCTAGATTTAGGATCCATTGCAGTTGCTAAGGAAGGAGTTTGGGATAAGAAAGGCATAGTTATTCTTTTGAATATGTTGTGGTCCTTAACATTCACTGAGGAGAAAGCAGACCATCACTAATACTAACTCAATGTATCCTAACACAATTGTTGGAAAGCCACAAACTATACATAAGGTTCCCTGTGCATTACATAGGAACTTAGCAGTTATTATCATTAACATGAAGGCTTGAAAACAATTTCATTGGTACAGAGAATATGGTAAGAATGAGAATATGAATGTATGGAAATTAGGGCATGAAGATAGAATGTATGGCAGTAAGAAACAAGAATTAGATGTCCCCAAGGGGAGGCGACACTTGTTTATTTGAGGTAACATTCTTTTTCACAGGTGGAGTATATAGTAGAAGCAGCCAGATATTGAGCTTCCCTTTGGCCCAGTACCTAATGTATATAGGATTTCATTAGCCCCTAGACACTGGCCCAAAAGTTTCTAGATTTCTGACAGAGGTTAGGCATTCTGGCAATTTTCCTGACCTGCTGGACAGAGTTCACTTAAGGCTGCTTAAGGAAAAAAAAATTCAAATTCATTTCCAATTCACATTTTTCTCCCTTCTCAATTGTAATTAAGTTGGATAAAATGAAAAGGAAAAATATTAGCCATACCTTTTTAGAGGAAAGAGTCATGGAAGACTTTAGAATCATAGATCATAGATTTAGAGCAGGATAGGATCTTCCAGATCATTGAGTCAAACTGCATTATTTTTTTGAATGAAGAAACCTGTGACCAAGAAATATTAAGACTTAATTCAGGGTCACACAAGTAGTTAAGAGACAAAACCAGTAACTGAATCCAGGTCCTCTAACTTCTCTATATTAAAAAAAAAATCATTTGAGTGTTCTCATTTCCTATGATGATAAGTTACTCTTTTGATATGTTCTGCTTAGCATAGCTCTTAACTCATGTACTCTTTTCCCTCAAACCTCTGTTATCAACCCTCCAAAGTGTTGTCCATTGGATTTGGTAGAGGTTTGTTTCCAACAAGTGAGTTCAAACATCCCAACTCCAGCTGTCCTTTGCCCTTTCCTTCAACATTTTCACTGTGTACCCACTGATATACCCTGATCTTATGGCTTTAATTGCTGTTAATTTATTATTAAATTTTTACCCAGCATTGGCAGAGTCTATTCAATACCATACAAATCATAAGGAAATACATAGTGCCCACTCTGTTACAATCTTTGTAAGACATAGAAGACAAATAAGACATAAAAATGCCATTGAAAAGAACCTCACAGGTGAAGAATTGTGGGTCCTATGTTTCATTTTTCTTCATCTTTGCTTTCTGTGACAGTGCCTACCAGGCATTTTGAATAGATGGGACAGAAGATTGTTTAGAGATAGAGGAAGTACAACAGTAGATAACCAAAACATAGATAGATATCTTAATGGAGAAAAAAAATTGCAGAAATGAGATCTGATCTCCTACACCTGAAGAAGCAAGTTTTAGTTGTATATAATAGGGAGAGAAACAGAAAGTGTGGGCAGGGCTATAATAGGGATCACTCTGAAGTTTGATTTGAAAAAAATGGGTGGACAAAACAGATTTCAAGTGGTATTATGCAGTGTCCAGGCTGCCTGGCTACCCTGTAGTTTTTATGCCAATATTAACACACAGAGCATTACCTGAATTTAGCTATTGTATTTCCACACTTACTGACCAAAAGGCAAGGAAGTGATAATGGGTTTTTCACAGGGTTCATATTGTTTAGGATTTCATAGTTTGGCTCTCCTATTGTGCATTTTGATAACGAAGGCTCAGCCTGGTCATTAATGTTTCTCTTTATCTATCACCTAGTTGCTCAACTAAAGCTTTATCCTAATAAGATGCAATATCTCCAAAGGATACTTAAGCTAAAATCTCAGTGCAACCTAGCTTTTTATGATGTTGGGCACTCCTCATGTTGCATACAACACATTCCCATAAAACTTGCATTTTGTATTTACAGAGAAATTTCTCCTGAGAGTTAAGGTCTTGTAAAACATTCTTGTTCTACAGCATGAACGAATTATTATACTCAGGGGCATTAAAAGTGAAGTGTACTGAAGAAAAGAATTTTTCAATTAAAATGCAGTTTATATTGATAAAACAGATTACTAGCATTTGATGAAATGTGAAACTTGGATCTACCCGTATCACTAAATCGCCAGTAGGTTTATTTTGGCAAGTGGACTAGTATGTAATGTATATTGGGGCCAGTCATTATACCTGTTAGTTTTGTATTAGATTAAATTGTCTTTCAGTAAAGCACTTGAACAAAAAATATGTACTGTATCTGTGTCTTGAAGTAGCCGGCTGTGATGACCAGAAATATTAGAAAATAAAAGCTGTTGTGTTATCGGTTTTGGCACAGTCATTTATCAATCAGTATTTTGAACATTGACAAGTGGTAATTTAATAGGGAATGACCCAGTTGGCAGGAAGTTCTAATGACAGATGATGCAAACTCATTTATCACTAAGGGGCTCTGCTGGGCTTCTTACCTTTCTCTCTATCTCAGCTCATATTTTCCAAGTCCGGGATGTGAGAAGCCACAAAGGGCAAACCCTGTGGCACCAAGCCTGAAGCCACTCCCCTCTAGAAGAATTAACTCTTTGGTGCCATATGTCTTCTGAAATGCAAATCGTACTTTTATAGACAAGAAAAGAAAAAAAGCTCTCAGTTTATGACATAAAGAGATTGCTCTGTAGTTATGAATCAGAATGTATTTTGCTTAGATTTTTATGTATTTATGGAGTACATGAATTTGAGGGCCAAGTATGAGATAACATAAGGTAGGAACTATTTATCAAATAGCAAGATTTCATACACGATATCATGATTATTTAGCTCAGTGATGATTCAATAATTCAACAACAAGAAATGGGATTCATCTGCTAAATTTGTGCCTATTTTTCCTGTGCTGGTACTCTAAAGACATTATCATATAAATATAAATGAATATTATCATTTCCAGTGATAGACTGTTTCTTTCCAAGATGAGAAAATAAGTTTGTAAAAAGTCTTTTTGGAATAGATTTTTTAAATCTTGCATAATTACTAGAATTATTTAACCTGAATAATTACCTGTATATGAATTGTTGTTCTTCATTATTGGAGGATTGTTTAAAATAAAGATCCAAGGGTATTTATTTGTTTGTAGGTTTTTTTTGTTTTTTTTTGGGGGGGGGCGATGCAGTGAAAAGATTATTAACAATTTTCAGATCTGAGATTGACAACTGGAATGGTAGAATTATTTCATGATTTTCACATAAGTATAAGTATCATTCATCCAGGATTTTTAAAATCTTTTCAGAATACTGTATAATTATTCATATTAATGCTTTACTTGCCATCATAGTAGTAGAGTTAAAAGGAGACTTTAACTCTAGAGGTCAGCACTCAGACCAGCATTGATGTGTATTGACAGCATGTTGTGGAGAACCTACTGTTAGCTACTTTTCTGTTTTCATTTCTGTTTTTTCCTATTACTTCCTGGGGCCAGAAAATGAGAGACTTACTGATTTATTTAGGGTGAACTACCTGTGCTTGGGAGTTCAAACTTCTTGTCCTTTGCACTGACCAGTTCTCTTTCCATAATGGAAGGAGCCTAACAATGCAATCTCTTACTGGTTCTAGATCTCAGGCATGTCACTAAATGGGTTTTTATCTCAGCTTCTTCATCTGCAAAATCAGGGTGTGGCTGTCTTTCTACTTTGTTGGTCATAATTGTTGTGAGACTAAGATAGTAGATTTAAAATTAAAAGGTTAACTACAGTAATCAGTTGTAAAATATTATGCTGATAATGGTGATGTTATTGAGCAGTCCTGCCTGTAATAATGAAAACTGACCAGGACACAGCCTTAATTCAGATAATTCAGCAAGGACAGATGTATAGAGTTCCAAATTAGTCAATAAACATTTATTGAGTACCTACTATATGCTAGATATTATACTAATAAGAGATACAAAGAAAGATAAAAAACAGTCCTTTCTCTTATATCCTGATGGGGTGTGGTGTTCTCTTCTTTTTCTAAAATATATGATGGTTCTCTCTGGGAGAGCAGGTTTCTTGGGGAGGTTTTCTGGAGGCAGCCTTAGTTTCAGTTCCAAGTAATAATCACCCCAAATGCAGCCAGCTCTTAAAATCCAAACGTTTATTTTCTCCTTCCAAGTCTTATCTCTTTCCTTGGGGCCCGGGTAGCTTTCTTAGATGCTTATCTCACTCCTTGGTTCCAAGAGCTCTTGCAGCTTCTGCCAGCTTCTTCCTCCAGTTCTTTCTGAATCTTCTCAACTGATGCCTCCACTCACTCCTGGCTCTCAATCTTCCAGAATGCTCTTTGACCCTGAGAGCTTCTTGCTTATATGCTGTACACTGAGTACACACCAATCATTATATCACTGGGAAACCATTATTTGTTGTAGGATTAAATCGATTTTAAATTAGATTTAAACA
The DNA here is from genome assembly GCF_016432865.1 of Antechinus flavipes. Lineage (NCBI taxonomy): Eukaryota > Metazoa > Chordata > Mammalia > Dasyuromorphia > Dasyuridae > Antechinus > Antechinus flavipes. The sequence goes on along the minus strand of NC_067400.1, from coordinate 371,888,726 downwards.
TTGTCTCCTCAGTTCCACTTAGTACCTTGTTTCAAGTTCTGGCCCATAACATTTCCTTGTAGGATCAGATCAATCATACTGAACCATGCTAAACTAGATAATTATTGTCTCTATCAATTCTAATGACTTAACACTTTGTAAGGATTCCAACAATGGGGCAAAAACAAAATGTAAAAGTACAAAGCTCCAAATCATCAGTCAGTAAACCTTTATTGAAGACCTACTATGTGCTAGATATTATACTAATAAAGGATCCAAAGAAAAACAAAAAGTAGCCCTTGCCAATATATTTTAATGAGGCAAAAACAACACATAAAAATACAAAGCTCCAAATCAGTCAATAAACATTTATTGAGTGCCTATTATGTGCTAGATATTAAACTAATAAGGGAAACAAAGAAAATCCAAAAAAGCAGTCCTTGCCCTCATAATCTAATGGAGCAAAGCCAGCACATTTTATGTGAAGCTGCAGCCAGCTAGAAAATGAAGAGCTGGCTGCTCTGGAATTCCTCCTCAAATGGAGGACCTTAATGTCTATCCTCCAGCCACTTCTATCAGAGGATTTGAGTTTCAGAGTTGATTTTACATGATAACAAAATTCCAGGAACATTGATGAAGCTCAGAGGAGCAAAGCCTAGTGAGAAACAGAAATGAATGAGAATATAAACTCATATAATTATGAATTGTTTCATTTGCTGTTTTTGTGGGTCCTTCCTTGCTACCTGACACATAGTAGGAGGTTCTTAATTAGTACTTGTTAATGACTTGATTATAATTTTCTTCTTAGTGCAGGGCTAAGAACAAAAAGAGGCTACTAGGTGGTACAGTAGAGCAATGGGTCAGAAATATGGAACTCTGGCTCTAAATTCAAATCTAACCTCAGATATTTATTACCTATGTGACCCTGGGCAAGTCACTTAGCCCTGTTTGCCTCAGTTTCCCCATCTTTAAAATGAACTAGAGAAAGTGGCAAACTACTTTCTTTCTCAAGAAAATCCCAAATGGTGTTTCAAAGTGTCAGAACTAAAATGACTGAACAACAACAAGAACAAAAGATATCTATTAAGAGAGAAAACTAAAAAATATATTTTAAATATGAAAAATAAAATGGATTGTTTCACTCTATATTTGTGGCTTTGCTTACCTGAACTCTGGAAGAAGATGCCATCCCAGGATAAGCTAATCACTAGAAAACACCCTCTTGATGCTATTTAACTCAGCCTGGTATACTCAATATGTTTTAACTCCCTCAGTCTCTTTTCCCCTCTGATTGAGAAGCTGGAGGATAGAACACTAAATTTAAGCTTTTTTTTATAGAGGGTAGGACCTAGACTTTCACTTTTGACTTCACTTTCCATCTGCCTCTCTCCTTGGTCTGAACTCCCCCTTTCCAGGTATCCTCTGCTATCCTTCTTTACCTTCTACCTTTCCAAATTCCTTTTTTTTTTTTTTTATCTTTCCCTATTAGATTGTAAGCTCCTTGAGGGTAATAACTGTCTTTTTTATTTATATTCCCAGCTCTTAGCACAGTTCCTGGCACATAGTAAATGCTTAATAAATGTTTATTCTATTATTGAATTGAATGTTGTGAAATTAAGTCAGGTAATTCCATGTTCTATTTTGAAAAAAAATTATTTTTATCTTTAAAAACTATATCACCTTCATTTCCAAATATATCTTTTTCTCCCTTCCCTACTAAATATCTATTTCCGAGAGAGAGAGAGAGAGAGAGAGAGAGAGAGAGAGAGAGAGAGAGAGAGAGAAAGAGAGAGAGAGAGAGAGAGAGAGAGAGAGAGAGAGAGAGAGAGAGAGAGAGGTGGGTATGAAGGGAGAAGGAGGAGAGAGGAGGAGTAATTCAGTAAAACCAATAAACATATCATGTGAATTTGACCCTGGGGTATGCAGTATTTTATACTTGTAGTGCTTCACTTGACCAAAAAAGAAAAGGAAATACACTTCCTCATTTTTTTTTTTTTTAGGAGGGAGGCAAACTTGGTCATTACAGTTTTATAATCTTTAGATTTTTAGAGGTTCTTACTACTTGCATTGCTGTATATGTTGTTTTCTTGTTTCTATTTATTCATATTGTGTCAAATCATATGACTCTTCTCATGCTTCTCTACATTCTTTTTAATCATTTCTGATAGAGCAGCAATATTGTAGTACAACTAATGTACCATACTTTGGTTAGTCATTTCCCAAGTAATTGACATTTTTTTTTTTCCAGTTCTTTGCTACTATAAAACATATTGCTATAGATATTTTGGTACATATAAAACTTTTCCTTCTAATCTCAGACATCCACAGATATCCTATCAGAGAGATCTTTAGGTCAAGGGATATGGACATAAAAGTAATTTTTTTTCATAATTACAAATTGTGTTCTAGATTGGTTAGACCAGGGCTTCATATACATTTTTTCCACTAGTGATCCCTTTTTGTCTGAGAAATTTGTATGCAACCCTGAGCATATAGATATATAAACTCAGTACACAAATCAAACATTTGCTTATAATTAATCATAAAGACATTTATTTTAAAGCAATTATTTAGTATACATCTAATTTTACCATTTATTACAGATAAAAGCAAATTTGTAAATTATTGAGATGGATGTGCTTGTTTAGTTTTACATAAATAATTAAAATCTTAATAAAAAATTTCATCTTTTACTTTTGCCAATTTTTTCTTTTTTTTTTTTTTGTTGTTGTTATTCACACTCAGTTGGAGTTGTCTTTTCTTTTTTTTTTTTTTTTTTTCTTTTCTTTTTTTTTTTTTAATAATTTTTTATTGATAGAACGCATGCCAGGGTAATTTTTACAGCATTATCCCTTGCATTCATTTCTGTTCCGATTTTACCCCTCCCTACCTCCACCCCTTCCCCGAGATGGCAAGAGTACTTTACATGTTGAATGGGTTGCAGTATATCCTAGATACAATATATGTGTGCAGAACCATATTCTTGTTGCACAGGGAGAATTGGATTCAGAAGGTATAAATAACCCGGGAGGAAAAACATAAATGCAAGCAGTTTATATTCATTTCCAGTGTTCTTTCTCTGGGTGTAGCTGCTTCTGTCCATCTTTGATCAATTAAGGCTCTCTATCGAAGAGGTCCACTTCCATCAGAATACATCCTCAAACAGTATCATTGTTGAGGTATATAATGATCTCCTGGTTCTGCTCATTTCACTCAGCATCAGTTCATGTAAGTCTCACCAGTCCTCTCTGTATTCATCCTGCTGGTCATTCCTTACAGAACAATAATATTCCATAATGTTCATATACCACAATTTACTCAACCATTCTCCAATTGATGGGCATCCTTTCATTTTCCAGCTTCTAGCCTCTACAAACAGGGCTGCCACAAACATTTTGGCACATACAGGTCCCTTTCCTTTCTTTAGTATCTCTTTGCAGTATAAGCCCAGTAGAAACACTACTGGATCAAAGGGTATGCACAGCTTGATAACTTTTTGAGCATAGTTCCAAATTTTTTGCTAATTTTTTCACAACTCCCACATTCAGTTATGTGAGCCCATATATGGGGTCATGAGCCACAATTTGAGAAGCTTTGAATTAGACCAATAATGGTGCGTTAGGATGCCATTCTTTCTAAAACCTCCCTCTACTATGACATATTTTGTCATCTTTGACAATTCTCTGGGTCTGAGGTGAAGTTTCAGAGTTTATTGAGCATTTGCCTTTTGATCTGCATTTTTCTTAACATTAGAAGACTGGAGTACTCTTTCGTATGGTTAATAGCTTGCAGTTCTTTTACAAACTTTTGCTAACTTTTTGTTTGCATATTCCAACCACTTAAACATTGAATACTAGTTTTCAGTTGCAACATCTAGTACAATTTTCTATGTTCAATAAACATTGCTTGACTGTGCCTTAGCTTGAGAGACTTTTGATTCATATTATAGTTCAGCTATATTGCTGACTTTGGGTAAGTACCTTAACTTGCTTGTGTCCTCCAGTGGATGAATAAACATAATTATATGTGTATGCTATTTACTTGGCAGGTTTAAATGTATTTTTAAAGCAAAAGGCCTAGTTATGTTCCTGAGAAAATCAATGTTTCTTTGACTTTCTCAGGCCTTTATTGACCCTTTTTTGGATGTTGATCTTAACTTCTTTCATAATGGCTAAAAAATAGTAAGTGCTATAATAGATTTAGGGAAGTTAAACATCTTTGAGGCTGACTCTTTTTCTTCACTGATGGATCTCAGAAAGATCACACAAATACAGAGCTGAGATATATACTAAAGTGTCCTCTTCATCTAGATCTAAAATTCTCTCCAGTACTCTGCAGCGTTCCATTGGGCCAGGGCTCTGTGTCTGTTATCTTATTCACCCTGAAAAATAACATAGGAATACCAAATATGTTCAGTGTAATTTTTATCACATTTTTTTTCAAAACCACTTCTTTCCATTGACAGAAAAAGTGACTTTTTAAAGACTATGAGCCTCTTCTTAGGGAATCCAAAGAAGTGCCTTCAGAACCACTGCAAATGAGCCTCGAAACTGATTGGCAATACAGCGTGGAGAAGCTTACATAGCATTTCCCCACCCAGTGTCTGGCTTAAGTTATTGCTACCAGTGATTCACTTTCGTAAATGTTAAATCCACTCATCAATGAGAAGATGGAAACTAAGGTGCAGACAGACTGAGTATACAGATGACATGTCAGTCCTTTCAAACAGTACTGAGGACTTAAGAGATGCTTGAAAGAAAACTAGATGAGTCTTGAAATACGAGCTTCAGTATAAACATCTCTAAAGACCAAGTACAAATTGAAGGAAAAGACAAAAAACTTGGAAGATGCAAACATAAACAAATTTGAAACAAGTGTTTCTATGATTCTGCAGGGCAGAAGTAAAATAGGTTGTAGGATCTTTGCTTGGGAAGATTGATACATCTGAATAAAAATTATTTGACACACAAGGATTTTATTGAAATTTGTGCGTTTTTAAAGCTGAGTTTGAGAAGAAGGAAAATGGCACTCATCACTAAATTGAGAATATTCAACACCCAGATTATGAAAGTAGAAAGATATGGATGAGAAACCTCTGTTGCTATGTCTAAAAAAGTAACAGATGGGCCTAGCTTAGAAAATAAATGTCTGACTGAGAGTTCCATATACAGAGTAAATATAAATTCTTAGAAGTGATGGTGAAGAAGAGTCGTAAGGAGAGAACAATTGCCTTAAAATGGGCAATAGCAGAAACTGCCAATCCGAATAAGATTATAAGAAGGCAGATTTAGAGCTGCATAGACTTTTCATCTAGTCTATCTAAAGTTCCTCTAGTTCAACCCCTCTCCTCGTCATTTTACATAGAAGTAAATGGGGACCTCAGAAGTTAAATAATTTGCTCTAAATCACACACCTATAAGTTAACTTGGCTGGGATTTGAATCCAGATCTTCCATGTCCAGACCTATTCTTCTTTTCACCTAACTGTTGTCAAATGTTTCTGTGATTCAAGAATACCATGGGGCAAAATGAGAAGAAACTGAAGCAGAATATATGACCTGGAAGAGGAACATAAATCTCTTTTAATCCTTGCTTATAAATAACCAGTAATAGGATATGCGGTTTCAGAGTGAAAGTATCAGATCAGAAACCAATATCATCCTAATGAATGAAAAAATTATAAGCACAGAATCAGGAATCAACTTATTAGAACACTTCATAACTGGAAGAGTCCTTTAGCCATTCACTGATGGATAAGTCCTAGTGACGAAGAGGTAAGCACCTAATTTGAAATGTTTTCTTTACCTCAGGCATTGTAGACCCTGTCAAAGTTAATAATTCTCAAGAGAAAATGATAAAATTTCCTAAGTTGATGGTCACTGAAATACATGTGTATATACATATAGATATACATATATGCATGCAATCATATATACTTACCAAAAATTCAGGTTCTAAAGGAATTTGACCCTTTGCAAGAAACTCATTATTTTGTGTGCATCCCTTCCTTTTGGTTAGCAATAAGCCTGCCTCAGTCAGTGTGCGGCAGTGGAATGTTTTAAGCTGAAATGTGCGTTGGAATCTGTTTGTTTGCAGCAGATGATTTGACTAAGCTTTGATGCGCAGTCACTTTCTGACATTTGTGTATTTCAGCAGTGAACAATGTAAACTCATTTTCTGAGCTCTTTGATTACTTGCACATAGCAGTGCCCATGGCATGTGACAGAGAAGAGCACTCTATCCACTAATCAGATAGATATGCTTCAAGCGTATTTACACAAAATAATGAAAACAGCTGTTAGATACCTTTAAACTTGAGTGTGTTTTGTTATTAATCTACTAGCCTGTACACATGACACTATAATTCTTCCCTCACTCAAGTTGCCTTTAATGACACAGTAATAAAACTGAGAGGGATGAAAGTAATGGAATTGTAGAATGTAATGCCTCAATTGTTCTACAGTGTCTTCCTTTTTGCCAAAATAAACCACAATTAGGTCCATATGGTGTTTTGAAGTTTCCAAGCAATGACCCTAATAAAAAGTAATGAATTTCTGACAAAAGAAAGCATGGTGCTCTTTTAAGCAGATATCTTCACTATTGATCTAGATATGATTGCAGACTGATATGCTAATAGAAGAAGAAAGATTCAATGTGCATGATACAAGTACTTTCATTTGTGGTTTATTTTATTCATAAGAGATTCAGATTTAAAAGGTAGAAATGCTATAATCCATTAGTTATCATTCCTCTGTTTTAAAAGACCTGTTATTTAAAGCTAAGAAATAGATTTTCTATCAGAATACAAAATTTCTCCAGCACCTATTGGTTTGAAGGTTGTCAGCATAGCAAAACTATAAGAGTTTGTGCTGGGGCACTCTGATTGCTTTTATCGGCTGGGGTTTTTTTTCTTCTTTTTTCTCTTTGCTGTGTTTCTTGCTGCTTGGAATTTGTACAGATTTTATACTAGTCACTGCTACTGCATCTAGAAGCCCAGATCATCTTAGTATGGAAAAATTATTTCCTAAAAAATTAAAAGTGATAATGGCAATCAGTAAAATGTCTGAAATAATCAAATATATACTTGGTGTTTAAATCTTCTGGGATAAAGTGAATATAGGAAAATTCAAGACTAAAGAAGTAAATTTTTAAAAATTGATTATGGTTAAGAAAGAAGTTTCCATGAAGGGCAGAGAATTGATCAAAGAAAGGTAAAGAAGAGTTTGGCCCCCTAAAACACATGATCATCACCTCTTTTAAAATAATTCTCTTTTGGAGCTTCATGTGAGTGTTAGTGGCAAACAGGTGAGAGGATGGTATAGACAAGTGGAAAGAACCCTGGACTTACATGAAATAAGGTCTGATTTTAATTGTGTGATCACAAATAAGACATTCAACCTCTACGAGGTTTGATTTTTCTTAGCTGTAAGACTCTAAGCTACCCATCCTTACAAGATTTTATGTGAAAAGCCCTTGCTAAACCTTAAGAATTACAGAAATGTAAACTATTATTATTATTATTGTTCCATTTGCTAGAGCATACTGAAATGCACTTAAGTGGGGAGAAAATATGCTAGATTTGAAATTGCTATTTGCTGCTTTTGTGACTTTGGAGAAGTCACTTAACTAGCTTAGATCTGTTTTATTCTATTTTGATGAAATGATCTTTAAGGTTTAACTTTAAGCTTTAACTGTTAAATTCCATGGAGACATAGTAAGATGGAGTGGGTAGAGCATTCACTCACTGGAGTTAATGTCTGGAGGATCTAGATTTGAATCCCACCTCAGATACTTATTATTAGGCGCTCAGTTTCCTCATCTGTAATACTGAGTGACTTCTAAGATCTTGTCTAGGATGTAGATAGAGCTAGATAGTACAGTAGATAAAGCACTGGAATTGGATTTAGAAAGATCTGAGTTCAAATCCAGCCTCACTTAGTAGCTATCTGATGCTGGACAAATCATATAGGTTCTGCTTTGGTTTCATCATCTATAAAATGAAGATAATGGTAGCATCTACTCCTGAGTTATCATGAGGACAAAAAAAGGGATAATATTTGAAAAGTGCCTTGCAAATGTTAAAGCTCTATATAAATGTTAGCTATGTACCTGATAACCTCAAAGGGATCAGAGATTGGAAATTGCTCCCAGTTGTGATGATATACCCAGATATCTCATAGCCCAAATGCTAACTCCAGTGAGTTATACCAGCACAGCTTTCTGTACTTTTGTACCTCAGTAGTCTGCTCTGTGAACTGTTTATTATGCTGAAAAATTTATCATTCTGTGGCCAATCCATTGTTGATTTCTACATTGAGTTAAACTGGTTCTGGAGCAGTAGAACTTCTAATTCATCATTTTCAACTTTATTGATGAGTATAGAGCCCAAGAGAGTTTTTTTTTCCTCCACTGACATAACCTAGAACCTAAGGTTATCCACATCAAAAGACACGAATACAGGGAAAAGCCCTTTATAATACTGATAAATTAAACCTTTTTTTCAAAGTTTCCCAGTCCCATCCATTTTAATTTTAAAGAAATGTTTTATTATTTCCAGAACATAAAGTAACTGGAACTAGTTTGCTTTATTGAAGACCTGCTTTAATGAAAAGATAAGAATTATGTGTAATTAGCATATCAAAGACCAGCCTAAACTTTATAGTTCCCATTTATTTTGAAATTACATTGTTTATATGTAAATGGTACTCCTTAAGTGCCTGTTCTTTTAAGTAGGTAAACAATTCCCTTAAAATCTTATTTTCTGATCATTTGTTTAGCATTCCCTTTGTTTCATGGATAATAAAAAGGTATCTTCAACCTGGCTTCAGTTCCAAATAGTCTAAATTGAGAATCCATCAACTTCTTATTAATAAGATTTATTTATTTAAGGACCAGAAAGTATTTCTTTATTATAGGGATAGGGAATAGGGAAAGCTAAGAAGGATGTCAGTTTTTTAAAGCTGTATAATAAATAATTTTGAAGGATTTGGAAGATAGTGCCTTAATATACATTAGTATACATATAGAAGAGTTTTCAGTTGTGTAATTGGGAGATTTGTTCAGAAATACCACACTTCTACTTTTGCTCTTGAATATGAAGTGGAGCTGAGATCTTATTCATTTCCAACCAAGTATCTTGAAATGGAAAAAGATGGAAAAAGAATATCTGAAACAACAGCTGGAAGGGACCTTCTAGATTTAGTTCCTCATTTTTAAGATGAGGAAACCAAGCTTTCGAAGTTAATTAATTTGTCTATAATGTAGCTTAGTATGTAACCAAACAGACTTTGAACCCATGTCTTTTAATTTGCTCTCTAGCTATCTTTCTACATTCTCTTCATGCCCCTAGATTACAAAACAGTGTACCAGGCACTTAGGAACCTTATAAAATAAAACCAAACCAAACCTGGAATTAGACAGTTGCTTATGTAATGTGATTTACAGATTATCATCCAAAACTTTATGGTCCTTGCTTAGTCTATCTGAATGACATTATTCCAGATTCCTTGCTTTAAATTTAGCCAATGGTTATGTGGGTAGGAATTTTGTATTATAATGGAAATACCTCTATGAGGAATTACCTATTAAATCTTCATCAGTTATATGAAAACACTTTAGCATGAATTAATTTTTTAGAACATGATGGAATCATGTGAATAAAGTGGGTACATTTTAATGTAAAAGAAGGTATATTTAGAAGAAGAGGTACAGTTTTATTGTGGGGAAGAGAGAAGAAAGATCCCTGTTTGGAGTGCTCTGGTACTACTAATGATGATAGCTAGCATTTAGAGAGAAGTTTAAGGTTTGCCAAGTATCTTACAAGTATTTTATTTTAGCTTCACAACAACCCTGGGAGAGAGATACTATTATTATTATTATTTCCATTTTTACAGATGCAGATTACAGCGATTAAATTAATTAAATTAAATTAATTATTATATATAATGATTACAAATTAATTAATAAATTAAATTAATACAGCGATTAAATGCTTTACCTAAAGTTGGAGGCTAGATTTGAATTCATGTTTTCCTGACTCTGGGTCTAGTACACTAGTATTAGTGGGTCTAATATCCACTGTAATCACCTAGTTGTTATATTAAGAGAACATATAATTAGATGATGGATATCATGAAGGAATGGAATCTCCTGGGTTAGGGATAGAATGGATTAAGAGGAATACAGGAAAAATATTGCTGCCATACAATTTTGCCTGAAGCAAAATGTTCTATGTGTTAATACCTATGATCATAAAGACCTTTAAGTATAATATGGTTCTAAGACTTTTCCCAGATATTAATCTGGGTAGAGTGTGATTATTTTTTCATAATGTATTCAGGCACACCTCTAAAAATTCTTCCATAAATCACAAACTGTAGTTCAAGCTGTCCTCTCTATCATTCTCCCTCCCTTCCCCTCAGTTAAGCTGAGTTGACTAATTTAAACTTACTTTGCTTTATCTCCTCATTATAGGCCTCTAGAGGAGAGGTTAACATGAGCAAAATGCCCTGAATTTGTACTGGAGGAAGAAAAAAAAGAAAAACAGAAGTCAGTAATCCTAGATTTTCATTCTCAGTTCTTTTATTTTACCGTGTACTTGTACAATAAGAGAGAAGTCAGTAATCCTAGATTTTCATTCTCAGTTCTTTTATTTTACCTTGTACAAGTACACTTTACTTTGTGCACCCTGACTTCCTGGACATGACCTTAGACCATTTTTATTAGAATACCATGAGGAATTTTGCTTTTACCTGATATTAATGTATGTGCATGATCATAATTTTTCCCTGTGTATCTGGAATGATACATCAGTGGGAAAGACCATGTTAATACCTTCAAATACTTCATGGAGGATTTCTTTTTAATCTCTTTCATGTGATTTTACTGTGTTTAGGAGAAAGAGAAAATATATAATCCAAGTGTTTAGTTGTTATGTAAATAAAACACCTTCCCTCAAAGAAAATGCCTCCTAGTACCTTACCACAGGATAATCCTTATTCCTTGTGCTGTGTGAACTTCTCAAGTCCAAAAAATCTGGGCAACAGTAACAGAATATCAGGTCAAACTCAGGCTTTATTCTATGGAGCATGTTCCTATCTTGGATGTGAGAAAAATAGAACTAATTCTTACCTCTAAACTAAATAAAGTAATTATGTCAATAAATGTGGGAACGCCTTCTTGCTAATCAGATCTGTTACATGATAAATGTAGCAAGGAGTTGTGTGAAGCTTATAGAGAGTCAGAAAGGTCATGCTTGAACTCAGATCTTCCTGCTTCCAAGGGTTCTACTCTATTCATCCATGTTGTGGCTCTGTTTACAATAATTAATGGCATTAAAAATACTTACATGATCCAGAGAAAAGGCTATGGAGATGTGGATCATAACACAGATCTTCACCTTTGTTGTTGTTATTGACTTGCTTGTTTTTTTCCTTTCTTATTTTTTTTTCCCCTTTTGATCTGATTTTTCTTGTGCAGCATGATAAATGTGTAAATATGTTTACAAGTTGTAATGCCGGAGAAACTAAGGCAAGATAGAGATTAGAGAACATTTTAATAATTTGTTTGAAAGGGAGAGATTTACTGGGACCAAATGGATCCATGGTTTGGTCCCAGGGCTGGATGAGACTGTCCTCTCAGAGAATCCAGCAGTGAATGTCATATACAAGATTCTTTTATAGGGTTACAAGAACAATGACATAATGGGGGAGGTACCTAAATGGGGATGACCCAATGGGGCCAGGAATCTAGGATGAGGATGACATAATGGAGGCAGGCATCTAAGATGACATAATGATAAGAGGGAGGTACTGGAGAGGCTCCTGATGATGTCTAAAATGGATAAAGACCTTTATCGCATCAAACATTAAGAGGGAATGATTATAGCCTAAGGTCTAAGATATAAGACCTCTATCCTAACATTAAGAGGGAAAGGTTATAACCTGAGGCAGAGTAATGAATAGAACAATTAGGGAAACTGGGTCAGACATTAAAGGGGAACTGCGGCACAACAAAGTATTTTTAACCTATATTGGGGGGAAGAGGGAGGAGGAAAGGTGGTAGAAAAATTTGGAACATAAGGATTGCAGGGATTAATGTTGAAAACTTTCTTTGCATGCTTTTTGAAAAGTAAAAAGCTATAATTATTGGGAAAAAAAATCAGTGCTGAGCACAGTGCTTTGCATATAAAAGGCACTTAATAAATGTTTGCTGACTTGATTAAATATCACACACACGCACAAACCTTTATGCTTGACATTTCTAAGTTTTTCAAATACAGGATTCTTTTTTGATAAAGGGCTTTTGTTATAATCATATCTAACTCTTTGTGACCTTATGGACTATATAGAACACCAATATTATCTATGGAGTTTTCTGGGCAAAGATATTGGGGTATTTTGCCATTTGCTGCTCTTGTGCTTGAAGGCACACAGAGATTTTGTGACTTGCCTAGAGTCCCACAGCTAATAAAGCCAAATTTGAACTTAGATTTTTCTGACTCTAGGCATAAAGCTCTATCCACTAATCCATTTAGCTGCTATGAAGGACTTTTATTCCAACCAAAATGGGGGGAAAAGAGTATAGCAGTAGTAGAGACTGGTATAGCTGGGGTCTCTAAGGATTGTCCATAGTCACCAATTCCTCCATTTTGTCTCCAGAGATTTAATTAGCCAGATCTTTTTATTAATAGTCTTCTCATTTATTTTTGTTTTTACTATTATTATTCATTCTTTTTTTGCTTAGGGATAGTATTTTAGCCTCTGGGGTTCACATCTTCCTCTCCTTTGCTTTATAGAATTTAGATTTTAAAAAGAAAGAAACAACTTAGAAGTAAAATTACAGCACCTCAGGGTTACCAGTTAGGAAAATTCCTTATAGTTAGTAAAAAGTTTTTATCTCCCTTCTTATCCCTGTCTTCTGGCTTGTCTGGCTTTTTTCAAGTCCTGGATAAAATTCTACCATCAACCAAAAGCCTGTCCCATCTTCCTTAAGTCAAGTGCTTTTCCTCTATTGATTATCTCCAATTTGTCCTGCATTTATCTTGCTTATACATAGGTGTTCACACATTGTCTCTGCATTAAACTATGAGCTCCTTGAAAGGACTTTTGCATTTCTTTATATCCCCAACACTTAGCACAGTGCAGAGATGTAATGTATGCTTCATAAATACTTGTTGACTTGATTTGACATCATAGTGGCTTTAATGGACAAGCCTGAGAAGGAGAGATGAAGGAAACAGCACATCTCTCCATGGAATTTTCCTTAGGTTACAAATAGGTAAATAGGAATAGGAACCCATGACTTTAGCATGTGTCTGTTCTTGTAGGGACCAGTGGCTCTCCTTCATTTTTTTCTTTTTTGTACAACAGCTTAGCCATCCTTTCCATTTTTCCTTTCTGTTCTGAATCGTTAATTTTTTCTGGCTCAACTAACTTAATAAATCCAGGATATGGCTAGGGAGGATGATCCCATGACTATTACTGGTACTTACCTATTGAAGTTTTCTCTGCTTCTTCTCAAGTCTAACAATTTTTAACCCTTTTTCTCTCTTCAGTGCTTTTCTCTGAAGTCCTCTCCATAGAGATTTTAAAAGCTGCTGCTGCATCAGAAAAACTCCTTACCCTATTTCCAATCCTATGATTGCTTCTTTAAGAGCAGGGAAGACATACAATACTCAAGAACTTACATTCCCTCCCTTCCCCCCAAAGCAGCTAGCCCAAGCCATGCTACAATGAGCATGCACTTTGCTTTCAAGCTTTAGATGCTTGGAGCACCTTTTGTCCATAAATTGAAAAATAAGCACTTGTTTTGATGGTCGTACTTGATAGATATTGTGGCAGCTGGTCACTTGGTTAAATGACATCATAGATTTACAACAGAGTATTGACACATGTAAGCATTAGGTTATTTTTCTGACTCTGTCATTGATGCTCTTATTATAGGACAATAGAGAGGGGAATCAAGCCCCCTGGCTTATTCTTGCTCTTACTTCCTTGCAAAGATCTTAAATCTGCAGAAATTCAAATTTATATATAGTAGTCAATTTTTAACTACAAATTTATCTACTTAGATAAATCTGGGATCTTTTTAGTACAGTTTATTCAGTTCTATAAAATGAGAAATTTAGACTATCTGATCTTAAAGTTCTCTTCAAGATATAAATTTTTTTGTGTGTAAATGCAGTATCATCATATTTTTAAATTACAATGTCTAGTCCTTTACCATCTTCTTTTTTTCCTATTTCTTCTTTTCTCACTCTATTCTAATTTCTAGTATCCAAGAGAATATATCTGTGGACTTTTGATTTTATATTCCCTCATATGCCTTAGGTTTCACAATCCCTTCATAGTTCATACTGGGCAACTCTTGATCATTTCATTTCCTGAAGGATCATTTTTATACTACTATTTGTACACAGGTCATCAATGGAAATATGCTGCAATTACTTATACCCACTATTCATCTTTGAGTCAACCACCACTTTAGAATATTTTATAAAAGTTCTTTTGCATATTCTCCTCTTTTCCTCCATGTGGTATACTGTAACTAGTAAGGTGGAGTGTGTGTGTTTGTGGGGAGAGGAGGTTAAAAATAGTTCTTTATTGGGCTACTGAGCTATTTAAAACTTTACTTTCAAAATTATGTCAAAACCACTCTCCAGCTTCAGAATATTGTGTTTTCTATACCTTTCATCTACTTTGTGTTGTCACTGTATTTAGTTGTTTGTATTTTTGCATCTCTTTTTAAAAATGTAAGCTCCCTGAGGTCAGGGAACTAATTTCGGTTTTGCTTTGCTTTGCATGCCTAGTGCTTAGCACAGTGCCTAACACATATGTTCAATTTTCGTGCTTTACTCCCCCCCAAACCTTTTCCACACACACATTTACACTCACCTGCTCTCTCTTTTCTTCTCTCAACTTTTTATATGTTTTTTTCACAACTTCTTCTTGTATTTCTAATAAAGTCCCAAATGCAAACAAACAAAATAAAAATAGATTGTTTGAAAGAAGCCATGGATAATCTACTTATTGATGTTTCTCTTTTTCAGTCATTTAAACTGTATTCTTTTTAAAAAATACTAATTAATTTTTTTACTTTATAGAATAAATCATAATACAATGAAAAAGATGTTCTTACATGAAACTACAAATCCACTATGTATGATTTGGTATTCCTTTTAAAAACACAACAAAGTTATCATGTAAATTTCCTCTACCCTCCTTTTTTACTTCTTTCCTCCTCCTCTGCCACAGAGATGGTTACCTTTAGACACAAATAGGTGTGTATGTATATGTGTGTGTGTTTATGTAAGATTATGCTATATGTACCTCTATGTATCAGTTCCTCTGGGATGCTGATAATGTCTTCATATTTCCTTTATGGTTAATTTGGGTATTTATAATAGTTAAAAATGACTTATTTGCTCAAAGTCATTTTTTAAAAATTTATTTTATTTTTAATTTATAATGTAAAACAAGCATTTTCATGGCATATTGTAATAAAAAGGATGATTGCACATGAAACTGAAAATATATTCAATATATTCAATTTGCTATTCCTTTTAAATATACAAGTTATTTTTCTTCCTGCCCCTTTCTAGAGATAGTCACTATTAGATTCAATTAGGTGTGTGTGTGTGTGTGTGTGTGTGTGTGTGTGTGAAATCCAAATCATTCTTAAAACAATATTGCTGTTACTATATCCTGTAAGTTATGAGAATCTTTTAGTTCTGCTCATTTTGCTCTTTGTTATTTCATGTAAGCCTTTCCATGTTTGAGCTCATCATTTCTACAATTATAAGTTTCAAAATATTTCTTGGGTGTATATATAAGCAGAGCATGACCACCTTTTATCTGACTCAATTCCCTCCTTCTGGCCTTGGGGGCACTGTAGCAGTGCATCCTACAGAATGCAGAAGAGGAGAACATACTGCCTCTCATGTTCCTTAGTGAGAATGAGCAGGGAGTAAAATTCACAGAAGCTTCTCTTGGTAGGTTTTTGAAAACTCAGAAATGCAAGCTAAACAAGTGTTAAGAAGGAATAGTGATATTAACCATTTCACTGTCAAATCATATCATTTCATTCTTCTAGTGACCTTGGAGTAAAGAATTTGGTAACACAGCACTCAGTCACTCAATAAATATGAAGTCTTATTAAGTTTAGAATAAATGTGTTTATGAGTAGGACAAAAATGATTTTCTGCCCTAACAGGAAATTATTTCTGAGAAAGAGGTGGTACTGCTTAATGTTTTATACAACATGACAATTTTCCTTTCAGATCCTTGTGAGAGTTTCCTTAGTGCCAGAATTTCACACATAAATATTCAGAGATAAATGTTTCTTTAAAAATGAAAGACTTCAAGTGTGTCTTTTTTTCTCTTAAACAGAGTGATGTCAGTTAACCCAAATTAAGTACTGATGATATGTGAAGAATTGTTTTTCAGTGCTTCTTCTTCTCCACTCCTGAATTCTGAGCTCACACACAAAATAATCTCATCTGAAAGTAGTAACTTTTTCCCCCCACATTTATATCACTCAAATATGGCTAAATGTATTCTCTTCAAATTTTCAGGAAGCTAAATTTTAGTCTGTGGGAGGTTTTGATGGTCCAATTATAAAATCTTATAGAGGCTTATAATAAAAATGCTGATAGATTTTTTACACAGTGATCTGAATGGCATTACTCTATAGTGTTACTATAGTACTGTCTTTTAAAAAAAAATGCATTTGGCATCAAACACTACTCAGGCTCAAATCAACAAGGAATTTTAAAGCTTTACTATGATTTCCAGGTTCTTAGAAAGCAAAATTAATGAATTGACTAAATTTGGCTTTTTAGTTGTACCTCATATGAGACTTTGTTTTTGCATGTGAATTTATTTATAGCAACAGTATGTTCTAACCATAATCTTAGCAATAATTTCATTCTTCACAGAAATATAGATTTGAGTGGCATGCTCTAATTCAATAATGTAGGATGCTCGAAAAATATTATGGGGAGAATTTATAAACTATACGGAGTATACATACAGTTTAGGAATTATTATTAGATTGCAAACTATTTGGGAAATGCCCATTTATTGAGTGGAGATTTGGGCATGTAAACTAGTTGCAGAGGTTACATCCACAATAGCATGTACCAGGCTAGCAGCAGTTTAGCAAATTGGTATATAAACAAGCATCTGTTGGAGGAATGTAAGAATGACATCATAAAGAATGTATGGAAAATTTTAATTGAGAAAGAATGATGCACAATTGTAGCATGACTCTAAGTCTAAATTGATTTTGCCAACTGGGTAAAAGTGGGATTCTTGTAAAATGTTCCAACACCATAAAGTATTTAAAATGTAATGTCCTGTTAATGTACCTAAAAATTAGACTCTGGGTCATCCAATAAGAGTACTACTTATAGTAATACAGTCTATGTAATATGCAATTATCTTGACAATAGTTTTATTTTTCAACAATTTTGTCATAAAACAGCAGTAAGATACATTGAATTTGATTCATTTTTTGTGTGTGAATCATTTAATAGGCCATTACATCTACTATATTAGACTCCATTCTCCTTTCGGAGCTTTTCATTATAAGACTGTCTTTAATGGAAAGAAGTTTAACCTTCCCTCCCAGATAGATTGAACCCCATAACAGTGTAAACATTCTCATTATAAAATAAAATCCCCTTCCCCAAGGGCAGTGCTATAATTATGTTGCAGAGCATTATATGAATGTTTCTCTTCAAAAAATGCTGTCTCATTCTTGCTCTCAAGTTTTTATCATTTTCAGGCCATCAGTAATAGTTTAAAATTATCTTTTAATAAAAATAAATCTGATCTGATTATTTTTTAATTTTTGAAGTTATTTTAATCAAGTTTAAGAATAAGTCATCAGTAAAATTGCTGTTGATTTATAAATAGGATAATTAGAGGCTTTCCTCCTAAGTACTGTTCACTGGCATTGTGGCTGTTTTTATTGCCTAGTCAAACCTCTTCATTCAATTTTAAAATTGCCTTTTGAATGAACTGCACTATGAGCTTGCCAAATAGTGTCACCGTTAATACTTTACCTCCTCTATTTCATTGTCCAGTCTGTAAATGCACAATAAATTGTTTGATAAGGAGGTCAATGAGGTTGTACTAGTTTTTAAGTGAATTACAACCAAACAGTTCAGATTATGTCACACGCTCATTGTTATTGTAGTGCTGTGTTTAAAAGATAGCAGTGCAGCACTTAGTTTATTTTGTACAGTTACATCAAGAATACAGTATGTACAATCAAGAGACTGCCATTCTGCAGCAAATTGCCAATCTTTTCATAAAGAGAAAGGAGGAGAAAAATTACTCTTTCATATTCATAGAACTAAATTCACCCTTCTGTAAGGGTTTACTGAAAGTGACAAACCAACTGCGTTCCCAGTGCCTAGATAGACAGCCTATCTTATGTTCCATGTGAATGGGTTAGAACAAAGATTTCTAAAGCCAGAAGATTATTTCAAGACATAGCTACTTTTATAAAGATGCCAAAGGAAGTATTCATGGGGCGGCCCTCAGCCCATGTGTTATTAATATAAAACTATTTGGCTGGTCACTATTATCTTCTACATACTAAATAGCAGTTATACTCCATAGGTATATAAACTCATTGAGTTTGTAATATGCTTGGAGGATCCCGGTGTCAAATTCTAGGTAAGTTTGAAAGAAACACTATCATACTTTTCTATTCAAAAACATATAATTCTGTCCTATCTCGAACTTACTTTTTGAAAGAAATTGCGTATATTTATATATATATATATATATATATATATATATATATGCACATATCTATATGTATTTATATACATATATGTTTGTAAGTATATATTCTTTTTCCCTTCTGCAGCATTGATGACTGTTTGAGGGTTTGGGGTTTTTTGTTTTGAGAAATGTAAAAGTAAGAAACTTTGTGCTTGTTGAGTCTAAAGAAAAGTCTGTGTGTGTGTGTGTGTGTGTGTGTGTGTGTGTGTGTGTGTGTGTCCCTTTGTAACAGAAGGAATGTTTCTTATGTTTCTGTCTTCAGACAGTTGGCACACATTTCATCTCAGCAGCTGCTTTCTCTTAAAGTGCAGTAGAGTGTAGGACTGTAGTGACACCGGCATTAATACTTCACATTCTGCTATCATATGCTGTCACTGTGAAATATGGATCTAGGTTACATGTGTTTGCAGACTTTGTACTGCTGAATTATGAAAGCTGACTCTGTTGGAGGATTGTGTTGTATTCAGAGACTGTGAACTGAACAATAAATGAATGCAGTAGGATGCTTGTAGTGATACACGGTGTACTCCCCTTTTGGCCTAATTGAGCCCATAGCTTTAAAATTTGGAATTGCCAAATCAAACTTACTGCCCTGGAAAATAGCTTATAATAGACAGCTAAATAATTCTGTCAAAAAGGCACCTTTTACTTATTATCCATAGCTTAAATATTATTTTTAGGTTCCATTTGTGGATCAGTAGAAATCACTGTATTCCAGATGCATAAAACAATAAAGCCTATTAAAAGGAAATCAAAGAAAACTTTGTCCTATTTAGTTAAAAAAGATCAGGCAAAATAGCATTAGACAAAGTTAATTTCATTGAAAAAATTCAAAATCACATGGCTAGAGATATCCTGTTTTAGCCTTTAAAAAAATCAGTATTCTTTGAGGGTGCCTTCATAAGCACTTTTTGTGTCTGTAATTTTGAATGCTTACATCTTAGCTTTTTCATTTTAGGTTGTAGAATGTATTGATTTGTATTTAGACTTATCTTTCTTGAGCTAAAATGCTGTGTGACTCACTTTTATCATTGTGGTACAAAAGGCAGGCATTTGGAATTTCTTATTACAGTTCACTTCTCTTTTCCTCTTTAGGGTTGTGTCTAAAATTGTGACCCTGGTTACTTAACATTTTGGAGAACATTCTACTCAATAAACTTTAAATTCTTTGGATTTTAGTGAATTTTGTTATAGCAAATATTGTTTAACATAAAGGTCTCACATTTGGAATTTGTTATTGTTATAATAAAGATTTTCATTTTATTCATATTTTATAATGTGATTCATCCCATATTAATTTGCTTAGTGTTACTTAATTGAAGTATCATCACATTGCATTTCTTTTCATGTTATACAGAAAAGCTCATTCCTTGCCTCATTGTGTCATATCTATAGAAGGTCTTCTGGAATAACATGCATTTTCCTAGGTAAGGAAATCCCAAACTATAAACATCTATTTATGCCAACAAAATGATTCTTAAACTAGGACATCATTTGAAAGCAATGTGTGTATGCAGTATAACTCTAACCCAGGAGACAATATTAGCTAACTTTGGTGACAATACGCAGTGTTATAATACTGACTGAGGCAGTTACAAGTGTTAAGTTATGAACTTAAGGAGATTCCATCCCTCTTACCCTCATTTCTCCAGTGTTAAATGTAAAGCCTCTGAACTCTGTTCTTTTCTTGAGGTAACCATAAGAATGAAGTTTAATAAGTAAACACCAGATTTCTGCTGCTTGGGAAAGTCAGGGAAATGCCTTTCTGACTTGGTGTCTGCATTATTTAAGGAGAATGCAAGTTTCTTGAAGATAGGGATTGCTGGTGTTTTAGGTTTTTGTATTCCCAATGCCTAGAGCGCACTTTGACTCGTAGTAGAGCTTAGGAAATGTTTCTTGAATGATTGGTTAAATAGGAAACATTGGTTGCATTTAAAGACAGGTTGGTATTTGATATCCAGGACAATATGTGAAGAAATAGTAATAATAAATAACTAGGATTTATCACTAAGATTTTCAACATGTTATGTTATATATTATATCATTTCATTTTCACAACTTTACGAGATAGGGTTTGTTTTACAAATGAAGAATATGAGGTTGACAGAGTAATTCTTTGACTTGTCTAGAGTCACGTAGCCATTAAGTATCTGAGGTAAGAAATGAATACAGGTCTTTCTGATTCCAAGTCCAGCACTCTATCCACTGGACCATCTAGTAGCATAAATGAATAGGAAGGAAACCATTTTCAGGTGTTTTATATATTCTTTCCTAACTATGTAAAGTTATATTCTCATATATTCTGATCAAAAACTAGAGAGCACAGATTGCTTATACTTCTTTATTCCTTTTCACTTGAAATTCAGGTGGTCTTATGTCCCATTCTAAATGGTCTCCCCTAGGAACTGTGCAATGTCTCCCTTTCTTTTTTCCCCCTCCCCCAGTAACATCATTTTCTGCCTCAGAAAATTAGGGTATGAATTCATCTTTAGGTATAGGAGTGTGATTTGTGTTTCTAGGAGATGCTAATTTGGACTTTTTTTTTTTTTTTGAGTGGAATGGATACTGGATAGACTATATAAGCAGAGGTTGTATTTGATTTTAGGGAACAAGATCTGGCTAACATGACATTTTGCATTATGCTTTATTACTCTTTAATTATTAATTTTAAATTAGCTATGTGAACTTTGAATATTTTTGTTGAGAAGGACTCTATCCTGAGAATGGTCCTCTGCAGTGGACTCTAAAAATGCTACTGTTAGGCAATTCAGAAAACATAAAACACATCACCAGTTTTAGCAGTCGAATCAAAAGTGTGAATGAAACCAGTGAAAGGTGAAAGTGGCATATTTCTTTCTAAGACACAGCTATATGCAAGTCAGGGCAATTAAATACAGTTTACCCTGCTGCTTTTTCTTTGTGCTGGACTCTAGGGATTTCAGTTTCCTTTGTGATTTTTCTTTTTTTTACCAGAGCCATTCTTTTTAAAAAAGGGGAAATCAGTATTTAAAAGATTTTGAAACAGGATCCCAAACTGTTGAAAAAAAAATTTCTTTTAAAGCTTAAAAGGAACTGATATTTTTAATCTTTAAAAGAAACTAAATTTCACTTTGGTTCCATGATTTGTAAGGATTGTGCAGATTTTGTGTGACTCAGTATTCTGGAAAATGTTGAATATGATTGCTCACCTTTCCTTTTCACCAACTTATCTGACACTCCCCCCACATGCATACAGTCACACTGTTGCCTCTGACCCACTTTTTTTTTTTTTTCTGATAATTGCACAGCCTTAGAGTCATCATTATCTTTTCACTGTCTCTATATTCTCATATCCAGTTAGTTCCCAAAACTGGTAGATTTTACCTCCTCAAAATGTCATGCTTTTATTCCTTTCCCTCTGTTTTACAAGTTCCTTTGTTTACCACTGAGGGAGGAGGGAGAGAACAAGCATATCTTAAGTGCCTACTATGTGCCATGCTAGTTACAAATATCATTTCATTTGAGCCTAACAACAGCCCTAGTAGGTAAATGCTATTATTGTCCCCATTTTATAGTTGAGGAAACTGAAGTGAACAAAGATTAAGTGACTTCTCCAATGTCACACAGCTAGCAAGGATATGAGGTTGAATTGAACTCCTATCTTCTGATTACAGGTTTAGCACTCTTATATATTGTGTCATCCCCAGCTGTCTTTACAGTCTGTCACCAGCCTACCTTTCCAGGATTACATTACTTTCTTCTCTAGGTTTAACTTGCTCTGTACTAGCCTTACTGAACTGCTTGTTATCCTTATGCAGAATTCTGAGTCCATGCCTTTATTCATGACTGCAATGTACTTTTTTTTTAACCTCTGCCTTCAAAACCATAGTTCCCTTCAAAGTTAAGTTTATTAACAATAATAGTCTTTTCATCTTCCCTTGCTGTTAATTGTATACCTAACACTTTGTGCTTACTTTGTGTATATACAGTGTATCCTAGGAGTCTTTGGCAGTTTGGGATATATTTGGGCAACTAGGTGCTTAGTGGATTGCCAGATTTGAAGTTCTTATCTTCCTAAATGCAAATCTGGACACAGACAGTTATTAGCTCTGTGACCCTGAGTTAAGTCATTTCTCAGTTTCCTTATCTGTAAAATAAATTGGGAAAAGAAATGACAACCACCCCAGTACTTTTGCCAAGAAAACCCCAAATGAAATCATAAAGAGTTACACATGACTGAGCTGAACAACAAGATGACTTTTAGGATAGTGTATTTATGGATGTACGTATTTATATGTGCATACATTCTTTCCCAATAGAAAGTAAGCACCTTAAGGACAAAGAATGCTTTATTTTTATCTTGGTATCCTTAGTATCTACCAAAGTGCTTGCAAGTTATGTTAAATGGTTAGATTGAATGCATGTGATCATTTAGTCTGGTTTTTGATTAATATCAATTTTAACTTGATTATTTTACAGAATGTATCTACAAAATCCTATATGTTTAGAGTTGGATAAAGTAAATCAATGCAAAATCTCCAAATACATGATTTATATCAATAAATAATGGTTTTTGCATCGTTTATCTTTTTTTCATGCATCATTCTCCAGATTTTGATAAACTCTAGCTTCTTACTCTATTTTTATGTAAGAAGTGACAAGCTCTATTTCAAAGCCTGAGATAAAAGCATGAGAATTTGGCTAATTTGGGCACATACTAACTGAACTTCCTTTCTCTTAGAGTTTGTATCATTGATCCTGATCTAACAGCATTCCTGATACGGTTTTGAAAAACAGTTCTTCAATAGCATGGATATCATTTAAGCAGTTAACACTAATTTGAAATGTGTTTTTTCCTGAGTTTCTGTCTTTCCCAATAAGCAAGACCTATTATTTTGAACTAGCAGCATGCTTAATAACACAAATTTTCAGTATAAGAAAAAAAATTCAATATTTGAAAAATGGCATTAGAAGCTGCTGTTGCATGGCTCTTCTCATATTGCTATACCAAAGAGAATTCATACTGTTGATTTTGTGAAATCAGTACTAAGTTAATGTGAATTGTTTGAATTTTCTCCTAAGTCTTCAAGTGAATTGAAAATTTCACTGCATTTATCTGTTTGGTCTTTATTCTGTTTAATTAAATAAAGCAAGTCAGTTTTTTTCTCATAAGACAAGAAGTGTAGGATCCTCCTAACTTCTCTTTCTGCTTGTAGCTTCTCCCTCATCAACAGTATCCTTCACAAAGATGTAAAAATGATATGCTTAAAATAAAACATGAAAGTGATTATGTTACCCTCTTTTCTGCTCAGAAATCTTCTGTGATTCCCAATTGCCTCTGGTAACCTAAAGATTATAAACTTAAAAAAATATATATAATTATTTCAATGTAAGTAGCTTACTTTGTCATTCCATGATTTTTATTTATTTATTTAAAAAACATTATTGTGAGAAGGTATCTGTATCTTCACCAGACTGCCAAAGAATTTCATGACATAAAAGCTGTTAAGAATCCCTACTCGTATATAAATTTTTAAAAAAAATCATTGGACTATCGATTAGTTCATTTATATACAAGCTCCTGCTTGCTTTTACATCTTTTTAAAAAATATTATTTCCCTTCAAAAACTTTCCATTTTAGTAACATTGTCCTAATAACTGGGCCCTGTATATCTCATTCACTTTTTAACATCTTTCTCTTTGCACAGACATTCCATCCTTGGAATAAATTTCTTCAGATCTCCTTCTGTCTTAGTTTCTTTCAAAGCACAAAGTTTAGACATCATCTTCCATACAAGTTTTTTTCTGAACCTCCCCTCATTCTTAGTTAATATTCTTTTCCTTATGAAACACCTTTGTATATATTTTGTGTTTACTTTTCTTTGTGCATACTATATCTTCTCAGCAGAATGTATGCTTCTTGAGGGTAGGAACTGTTTCAACGTTGTCTTCCAATTCCAGAACCAGTACATTGTAGGTGCTTAATAAGTGCTTATAGAATTGAATGGATAAAAGTTGCCTATTGAAATTCACCAGAAATAAGCATATATACCTTTTTACACACTAATAAGTTTATGGGTGGCTTTGATGAATCTTCACATGTGTTACATTTTTCTTTTGAAAGTATGTTTTCTTTCATCATAATCTATGCTCCTTCATACCTGTTTTGTACATTGTCAAGAGGAGAGTCAGTTATTTAAGAATTTATACTTCTCAGGTGTAAGAGAAAGGTGTAATGCCTGAAATTTCTTAATTCAAAATCTGTTTGAGGATGAAACAAGGCACTTGTAAGTCATTGAAGAATTAAATAAAAAAGTTAAATTTGCCTAAACATAGCAAGAATAAGCAGCAGGGATATTATCATATTCATCTTCAACTTTGGTAGAAATAGTTTCCTTTACCTCCTTATGAAATCCTTTCTGGTTAGCATATCTTCAGAGCAAAAAATGGTAACTGTTGAGATCTCAAGTATCCACAAAGTCTGAGATACCCAGACTTCTCCTGACTGGGACTTTTACCGAAAAGCTCCAACGGGCAATCTTTCTGGGGCAACTTTGCCTACTTTTAGGGAAAGCTGGTCCTTCTCTTAGGAAGAAGTGAGAAATGGCCTACCCCTTGTTGGGAAAATGATACAAAGTAAAATGTCAAAAAAATAGTAGCCAATCTTGTTCTGGAATCACTTTGTCTTTTTCTAGGGAAAAATAAATCTTGTCACAGGAATGAAGAAAGTGTAGTGGACCCAACTCCCATTAATCCTATCACATTAGGCTATAATTGTTTAAAAAACTCTTTTTTATATTTAATTTCAGTTTAGGCTACATTCTCTCTTATGATGGAGAAGAAAAATAAAAACCTTTCATACTGTAATTCTGAAATATTTTCTCATTAGAATAGTATACTTTAGTAGAGATAGCATTGGGCCCAGAGTAAAAAGGACCCAGAGTGAAAAAGACCCAAGTTCAAGTCCTTATTCTGACACTCATGCTAATTCTCCAGCTAGATTTTCAAAGTCAGGGGTAGGGGGAGAGTCTTCTCTTTCCTAGCAGAAGGTCCAACAAAAGATGTTGCCAAGATGGCAGAGTACAGGCAGCAATCCCTTGGAATTCTCAAAACAACCCAGTGACACTGAGGTGAGGATTCAGCCAGAGTGCAGTGTAGCAACCCTGATTCCTGACTTTGGAGGTAGCTGCAGCAGCAGCGATAGCAGCAGCAGCAGGTTTAGGGATTCTCAGCTCAGAGCCAATAAGGAGGTCTTGCAACCTTCAGAAAGAGACTGCAGAGGACCCCTTTGTTGGCATTGGGTATAGCTGACATTGTTTGGGAATTCCATTGCCCACAAGCAGTTTTGGGTGATAATTCCAAGGAGAAGAGGAGTGCTTGTGGTCAGTCAGGAGGAAGCAGGGGCCCTGATCACAGTTCCAAGGCAGAGAGTAGTGCTAACTGCTCTGGAGAACAAGAGACAAGGTCATAGTTCCAAGGCCAAGAGGAAGTGATAGCAATTGCAGCTACAGAGGAGCAGGGGGCCCTTTGTAGGTAAAGACGAGAGCAAAAACCAGGAGAGCAATGACCAGGCTCCTCTCCAGATCCACCTTAAAAATCCCAAGAACTTAGAGAAATCAAGAATTAAATCTGGAAACAACAGCATGAAAAAAACTGAATCTGGGACAGTGCTCCCCATATCAAGGTGAGCAAAGGCCAACTTTAACATATAGTTCAAAGTCACAAAATAGGCTGGAAAAATGATCGACCAACATCATGAACAATGACAAAAGAACTTCACCATAAAAAAGTCACTTAGAAGAAGAGAGCAATGTAAAAATAATTACAAGCAAAACCTTAAAGAAAAATACTAATTGGAACCAAGGGCAGCAAGAATTCTTGGAAGAGTTAAAGAAAGAGAGCACTGGTCCTGGAATCAAGAGTACCGCAGTTCAAATTCAGCCTCAAATCCTTGACATTAGTAGCTGTGTCCCCTAGGGCAAATCATTTAAGTCTGATTGCCTTGTCATTAGATACATGCATACATACTTACATATAAATACACAAACATATTCGCAAACATCATTTTTTAAAAAAAGAAAAGGAAATAAAAAATGATAGAAGAAAAATTCAGAAAAGAAATCAGAGTGATGCAAGACAAGTATGAGAAGAAAATTAACAACTTGGTAAAAGAAGCACAAAAAACACTGAAGAAATAACACTTTTAAAAATAGAATGACTTAGTAGTAAAAGAGGCATAAAAATTCGCTGAAGAGAAGAATTCCTTAAAAAGCAGAATTGACCAAATGGAAAAAGAGGCATAACAGCATATTGAAGAAAATAATTACTCAAAAATTAGAAATGAGTAAGTATAAGCTAATTATTCTCTGAGATATTGATACAATAAAACAAAACTAAAAAGAATGAAAAAAATTAAAAATGTGAAATAGCCAGAAAGATAATTTAAGAATTACTAGATTACCTAAAAGCCATGATTAAAAAAAGAACCGAGGCATGATATTTCAATACATTATAAAGCAAAATGACTGAAAAATCTTAGATCAAGAAGACAAAATAGAAATTGAAAGAATCCACTGATCACCTCTTGAAAAAGATTCCAAAATGAAAACTCCCAGACATATTATAGTTAAATTCCAGAGTTCCCAAGTCAAAGAGAAAATAATTTAAGCAGCCAGAAAGAAATGATTTAAATATGGTATCACTCTCACATGAGATTTAGTAGCATCCAAGTTAATGGAGCAGAGACTTTGGAATAGGATATTGCAAAGGACAAAGTTGCTAGGATTAAAACCAAGAATAACCTACTCAGCAAAACTAGTTATAATCTTTCTAGGGGGAAAAAATGAATGTTTATTGAAATAGAAGACTTTTCTGATGAAAAGACCAGAGCTGAATAGAAAATTTGACATTCAAACATGGGATACAAGAGAAGCATAAAAAGACACACAGAAGAGTAATCATAAGGTAGTCAATAAAGTTCTATATGGAAAAATGATATATATCACTATGAAGAACTTTAACATTGATTGTGCAGTTAGAAAGAGTCTACATAGAAGAGGGTACAAGTGTGAATTGATTGTGTTGGTATGATCTCTTTCTTTTTTTAATGAAGAGAAGAAAAAGAGGGTGCGCTGTGACAGGAGCAAGAAAGAAGTAGAATGGGGAAAATTGTCTCATAACAGAGACATGCAAGGAAAAACTTTTATAATAGAGGAGAAATTGGAAGTGTTGGTGGTAGACAGTGCTTGAACTTTACTCTCATTGGAATTGATTTGAAGATGGTAGAGGTGTGTGTGTGTGTGTGTGTGTGTATAAGTTGGGTATGCAAATCTATCTTATCCAACAGGGTAATAGGAGAGGAAGGGGATATATATATATATATATATATATATATATATATATAATTTTTTGGTGGGGAGTATGATAAAAATGAATGAATTCAAAAGGGCACTCATCAGAAGCAAAACAGACTCTTGAGGAGGAGGGATAAGATTAGAAAAAGAGGATAAACACAATAATGTGAAAGGAAATGTATTTAGTCATAACTATGAATGTGATTGTGAATGGGATGAATTCACTCATAAAATGGAAGCACGTAGCAAAATGGATTAGGAACCAAACTCCAATAGTATATCACTTACAAGAAAGATACTTGAAACAGAAAGATACAGAATTAAAACAGCTAAAAACAGAATTTATTATGTTTCTGCTGAAGTAGAGGTAGCAGCCATGATGTCAGACAAATCAAAAGCAAAAATAGACCTCATTAAAAGAGAAAATTATGGAAACTTCATTTTGCTAAAAAGATACCATGGTCATTGAAAAAATATTTAAGGATAGATTTCTCCAATAAAGGCCTTATTTTCACGTATATTGGGAACTGAGTCAAATTTTTAAAATCAGGTCCATTTTTCAATTGATAATTGGTCAAAGAATATGAACAGACAGTTTTCAGAAGAAGAAATTTAAGGTATCTCTACTCATATAAAAAAGTGCTCTACTACTGTTGATTAGCGAAATACACATTAAAACAACTCTTTAGATACCACCTTACACCTATCAGAAATGACAAATTCTGGAGGGAATGAGGGAAAATAGGTATACTAATACACTTTTTGTTTGTTTTTGGCAAGGCAATTGGGATTAAATGACTTGCTCAGGGTCGCAGAGCTAGTAAGTGTTACATATCCGAGGCTGGATTTGAACTCAGGTCCTCCTGACTTCAGGGCAAGTACTTGTTCTGAATGTGTTCTAAACTGGTCCAGTCATTCTGGAGAAGTTTGGAACTTTACCCAAGTAGTTATAAAATTGCATTCACTTTAACCCAGCAATACCGCTAGTAGGTCTTTACTTCAAGGAAATGAAAAAAAAATCACCAGGACCTTTTTGTACAAAATATTTATAGCAGCTCTTTTTTGTACTGGCAAAGAATTAGAAATTGAGGAGAGGTGATCCTCAACTGGGAAATGGCTGAATAAATTGCAGCATATGACTGTGATGAGTGAGTACTATTATGCTGTGGGAATTGACAAGGGGAGTGATTTCAGAAAAACATGGCAAGACCTATATGTAGTGACGCAAATTGAAGTGAGAAGAGCCAGGAAATCATTATGTACAGTAACAACAATGTTGTAATGATCAGCTGTGAAATACTTGGCTACTCTGATCAATACAATGAAGCAGACAATTCCAGAGGAGTCATGATGAAAAAAATGCTGTACCTTCAGACAGAGAACTGATGAACGCTGAGTGCAAATTCAAATACATTTTTCCCTCATTTTCTTTTTCTTGCTTTTTTGGTGATATGGCTTTCATGGAAATAGGTTTTCCTTTTTTTTTTTTTTATAATAACTTTTTATTGATAGAACCCATGCCAGGGTAATTTTTTACAGCATTATCCCTTGCATTCACTTCTGTTCCGATTTTTCCCCTCCCTCCCTCCCCCGGATGGCAAGCAGTCCTTTACATGTTGAATAGGTTACAGTATATCCTAGATACAATGTATGTGTGCAGAACCGAACAGTTCTCTTGTTGCACAGGAAGAATTGGATTCAGAAGGTATAAATAACCCGGGAAGAAAAACAAAAATGCAAGCAGTTTATATTCATTTCCCAGTGTTCTTTCTTGGGGTGTAGCTGCTTCTGTCCATCTTTGATCAATTAAAGCTCTCTTTATCAAAGAGATCCACTTCCATCAGAATACATCCTCATACAGTATCATTGTTGAGGTATATAATGATCTCCTGGTTCTGCTTATTTCACTTAGCATCAGTTCATGTAAGTCTCTCCAAGCCTCTCTGTATTCATCCTGCTGGTCATTCCTTACAGAACAATAATATTCCATAACATTCATATGCCACAATTTACCCAGCCATTCTCCAATTGATGGACATCCTTTCATTTTCCAGCTTCTAGCCACTACAAACAGGGCTGCCACAAACATTTTGGCACATACAGGTCCCTTTCCCTTCTTTAGTATCTCTTTGGGATATAAGCCCAGTAGAAACACTACTGGATCAAAGGGTATGCACAGTTTGATAACTTTCTGAGCATAGTTCCAAATTGCTCTGCAGAATGGCTGGATGTGTTCACAATTACACCAACAATGTATCAATGTCCCTGTTTTCCCACATCCCCTCCAACATGGAAATAGGTTTTCCAAAAAAAGAAAGAAAGAAAGAGAAAGAGAGAGAGAAAAAAAAAGAATGCCATCTTGGACCATGCCAGCAGCATGAACCAAAAATGTATCTACCTTTACTTGTTGGTTACCAATGCCTGTGTCAAACCTCACTGACTTTTTATAAGCCTGAGGTTGTCAAGTTTCTGGCCCAAGGCTCTTTTGGATTTACTCAACAGTATTACCTGCCAAGGTGATGCAGGTAGTTGAGACAGAAGACTAAATGCATGACTAAGAATTAGATTTAGTTGAAGCTATAGAAGTAAATAAAACTGTGAAAGCTGTTTTGCAGAAGAGCAAGTATCTATGAATCTAATTTTGGAATGCACCATTTATATTCCAGGGAGGTCCTGTTTTGTGTTTGCAAAATAGTCATGTATGTCTTTAGAATGTAAAGTTGTATTTCAGACAGAGGAGAGAAAGAAAGAGGGAGGCAAGGGAGGTAGTAAAGTATTCTTTAAAAATATACATAGTAAAACTTGTAAGATTATTATCTATCCATTTTATATAATGATACAGATAAGCCCAGTTACATAGAAGGATGAGGATATTTCTAAGTGAAAGAGCCTCAGGAGACATTTTAATGTTTTTCTTTAACATTTTATCTTCTTCTTACACATCAGATTCTATTTTTTCCCCATAGAAAGTCGAACACGAAGTATAATGCCATGTACATGCTAAGTCTGATTAAAATTTTCTTCATTCTTGATCATCTGCAGATTAAACTTGGAGTGGAGTTATTTGTTCTCTGACCCAACATTTTTGGATACGTGGCATTTCATGTGAGCAAAAAATAAACATGCTTAAAAACAAAGTCAGAAAAAATTGTAGATTCAGTCAAATCCTTGAGATGATTGCTTAAAGTTTTGGTTTGAGAATAGCAAACAGATGTAAACACTACTCCTACCTATCTTTAGTTTCAGAATTAGGTTTCCATCATTCTTGTAGAGAGAACTGGATCTTGTTGAGTTCCTAGAATATACTGTTTTTTAAAAATGATTTGCTTTAAAAAATGAGTTTCTTTGATTAAAAGAAAATGCTCCTGGAAAATGATACCATAAAATCTCATCATCTTTGCCATTTTATTATATTAACTTTCAAACTGTCCCAGGACAGCAAGACAGAGAACGGAATTTGTCCCAGCTAACATTAAACCTCCCAGAAATTTGGAGAAAATTTGGGGCCTTTCATCTCCCCAGATGGCCATTAGGATGAAGGCTTTTCTGGGAGAAGATCCAAAATCATCTCAGATGTGTAGGTTTTGGACATTATTCAAAAGGGCTGCTTCATGGAATTTGAGCCAGTCCCAAGGTCAAATCAGTTTATTTAGGCAGGTTTATCAGCAAACAGAATCCATTTCTGTGATCTATCTCTAGCTCAGCCTAATGGCACATACCTCTATCTTGAAAGGGAAGATACTTTAGCTTTTTTTTTAACTAAATTTTGTGAATTGAGTGGGTATTAATATTTTGACTTAATTTTAGTAAATAAAACTGCCTAATTCAGTATTAGGTTTTGCAAATAAAATACCCCAGTCCGCATTTTAAAAAGAATAATCTGTATTATTTTACTCCCTATGAGGATGTATACATTTAAATGATGAAACAGACTTAGGTATTTATAAATGAAAAAGAAGAAAAAGAAGGAAGGAAGGAAGGAAGGAAGGAAAGAAGGAAGGAGAGAAGGAAGAAAGGAAGAGAAAAAGTCACTATGTTTATTTTAATGAATCCATTCTTGGACAAATTTTTATTTTGTTCTTTTTAAACTATGTTTGTTGTATTTTGGACTTTCTTTCTGTTCTCTCATACCTGCTGTTAGATCAAATGATATGGCTTTAAGCTAAGGATTTCTACAAAGTATTGTAAATCACATCCCTATATTCTCATTTAAAGCCAGCAGGACATCCCATCATGCCTACCTTTTAATTAGATGATATTTTGATCAGTATTCTCCTTCATTAATGATCAGTTTTCTTAAGTCAGTGTATCATTTAACCAACAAATATTAAGTTTCTTATCATATCACAAAACAAAGAGAGTGGGAAGAAAAGATGGTAATATGGGTGGGCTGGGAGTGAGGAGGAGATATGTGACTCAGCAGAACTCTTCCTTGGTTTGGGTTTTTTTTTTTGACATTATTACAAATTTAAACTATTGGTGAAGTGCTTTATTACAGAAGAATTCCAATTTAGATGTTTGTCTTTTTGTCCCTAGCACCTGGATCAGTGCCAGTTTTCAGTTAGTACTTAATAAATGTTTTATGAATTTTTTTTAATGAATTAATTGATTGATCAGATGGGACACTACCAGTCCCTTATTTTTTTTTAAATTCTGAGTCCTCTTTATAAATAAAAAGAATTTGAAAAAAGATAAAATCTTTTTCATTGGGCTTCTCTGACCAGTAATGACTGTATTGCTTTTTGTTCTCTGTTCGCATTCAGATTTGAGATGGCCCATTATTATTTTAATGTCTCTCTCTCTCTCATTCTGTTACTGCTTCTGCTCCAGTCTTGATTGTGCTGTTTTGTGTTCTAATATTTAATGTAGCACATTTTATGTTGCTCTTTTTTATTTCGTTTTATGTGCTACATTATAGTATGTTATTTCACTGTTGGATCTAAATTGGGGAAGGGAATCCTGCTTTGTCCTTGTACTATAATGAAGATAGAGTTTGTTAATATAAATGTAAACTGCTGTCTTAGGTGCATCATCACATGAAGACTGCTTCATAATTGAATATGTTGGTACTGGATACATTTAGAAAATTACAGTCCCTAAACACCTACTCAGAGAGAGAGATGAACTTAATGGTTTATTGTATACAATTTCATTTAAAAATATTTTAGAGAAGTGACTTATTTGTGAAAATATGTACAGTGGAAAGCAATGATGGGAACAGCGGAACAGTTAAAGAAAATATATATATGCAGCAATTACATTCAACATTTATTAGGATCCTTGTCTTGAAAGTTAGATATTTTTAAAGGTTTCAAAATATGAGTATTAGAATTAGATTAGTCTGAGAGAAGAAATAAGTTTCCAGAAACACTTTAAAGATACATTGAATTCTTTATAGAACTATAAAATATGTTCCTTTTATTAAATTATCTGCCTTTCCAGAGCAGTATTCGGTTTAAATGTATATGAAGTGATAAAAATGACAGGGTGATTTCTATTTCAAACCTATTTTCTTCATTTTCCAAGTGATGTGGAGAAATCATTCATATAGCTATATCTATACATATATACAGTATATATATACATACACACATAGAAGCACATATAAAACATGTTTAAAAATAAGTATTGAAAAGATTGAAATATAAAATACTCCATATATGTGTATACATACACATTGCAAAATGTTTATAAGCATACCGATGGTTAATGCTGAATTACAAAAATTCATATTTGTCAACAACCAAATGTTATATGTTGAAAAGAGTAACATAAGAAGCATGAAGTATTTGGAACAAAAAAGGTGCCTCACTTAAATATTGTTTAACTCTTACATTTTTAAAAATCTTAAGCGTTTCTTTGGCTCATTCAAGCCAAAAGGAAATTAATCTCATTCATGCTAACATCAGTGTGATTGAACTGGTTATTCATGATGTTTTCTGACATAGATGTCTTAACATGATAGTTGATGGACATGTAATCATGTACAAAGCTTCATGGATATTTTTATTTTCTGAGATCTGACTTCATAATATGTATATTGGGTTGTTTTTTTTTAGTTACAAAATGTTTTCCAACAATTTGAATACCCTGCCTTTTTTGTTTTTCCCCTTGTGTTTTAAATTCTGGTTTAAATAATTATTGGTAAGGTTAAAATCTTAAAACAAAATTGTGGAGGATTAGAAATCAGAGTCAATAATCCATGTTCACTCTATACTTGGCAAACTGAGTCTTGGTGAGGTTGAGCTTTGTACTCTTTTTAGAAAAATCTTCATCAGGGCAATTTTGCCCAGGAAAATAAAAATGATATCGGTATCATCTCTGCAATACCAAAAGAGAACTGAGGAAATGATTGTAAGAATGCCTTTATCCCTGTAGTTAAACTGGAAGTAGGATGTGGATTTTAACTGCTTTTCATATTTAAAACTGTCAACTTCTGAAAAACAGGGGTTAAAAAGGATGAATATCTTTGTACCTTAATGGGAGAACTATTTCTGTAATAGTATCAAAGATAAACCAGTATATTAGGAACACTAAATGATAAAGGGTGATAATATGCCATTCTTGAGACTTCTTGGCTCTTACCTAACACATCAGAAAGTGATTGTTGAATTTTAAATAGCCATACAAATGGATGACATAGAAATTTAACTTTGCTTTGACCTTATTCTAATTCACAAGATGACTGCAAAATGACTTTGTTGCATCTGAATGTATGCTGGATGCTAAATCACTCCAGAGTATAAAATCTTTGTTTTGGCATAATGTTGATGCATAAACATTTGTACCCCATACTAACCCTATAAACATCACAATCCATCAGTACAATTACAAAAAAGATTGTTTGTTTTCACACTTAAAGCAGACATGAAATAGAGTGTCCTTAACTTAATCACCACCTTGATTTACCACATTTGCATATATTTGCATATTAATTGGACTACAGATTAAAATTGGTTTTGTAATTTTAATTAAGTGTCCACAAAGGTAAATGATTAGAACTGTTTAAAATACATTCTGACATAAATAGCAGTAAAAGCTTTTGTGATGATGTTTTTGTGGAATTACATTCAGAAAGTGGCCTTTTTATGATAGTAATTTTAATCTTAAATAGAATTATACAGTCAAACAGAACTGTGGATTCATAATCATTTTTTTCAAGATTCATTTAATATTTTGCTGATTTGCAGCACTTGATGAAAATGTACTGTAGGTTTAGCTGATTGCAAAATTAGGCCTCCAGAGCTGATAAACTGAGGGTTTAAACCCATAGTCTTTAGATGACTGTCTTGAATACTTGAAATGTATATCTCAGTATCTGTATCTATGAGTGTCAATGTGTTATTTTCTCCTTCATGTGATCATTTGAGAATACTCTTTTACGGATTTATTCTTTTAAAAATCACCTTTGAATCACCTTAAAGGACCCTTTCATTTCCATGTGGAATTAGGGAAAGTATAAAGTATTTCAAGTTCATGATAGCATATTTTTTGGTATTTAGAAGAACCACCCTGGCATCATCAAGGAAAACAGAATGCCATAGTTAAGAATAAACTTCTTGGCATAGTAACAGGTCATACATTCTGGTGAACTCCCTTTTACATGGGCACAGTTCTAATTGGGAAGCAAACCATTTTTTCAAACTAGTATGTTTAAAGTGTGGCATTTGCTTTCTCTTATACCAGACAGAAAATTGGTTTTACCAGACGGTTACTGGATGCCTAGCACCCCTTTCTTCCAGCTGGCATTTTCCTGTTTGGATCATTTTAAATCTTGGATGCTGAAACCCTCCCCACTCCCAGCTGCCACTTTCTTCACTGACGGTACCCTAGTCTCAGCTCCCTGATGCTTCCTTGCACCCAGCTGCTACTTCTCTGCCTGGGCTCCTGGCTGTTTAGAGTACGCATTGGAGATGATGGGCTAAATAAGCCTTTTCCTATGAACAACTCTAAATTTACCCTCTATTATAAACTATAATGTTTTTTAATTTGTGTATGAATGATGTACTGCAGATTTTTAGGTAATAAGATAGTAATAGATCGAAAGTTTCATTGTAAAGTTCATGAAGATCATACCAATTGCAAATTTTATTTAACTTCCTAATATGAGAAGGGAGAGAGAAGGCATCATTATTAGGAATGAATCAATATATGTTTCAGAGCTTAGTTTAAAATCCTAATAAAATATCAGAGTTTGTTTGGGGACACAGAATTCTATTGCACATTATACTGTACCTGATCACATTTGTAAGGTAATTCTAAAACCATAGAATTGGGTGAGAATTGGGGACTGGGGTCAGGAAGAGGACCATTTTTTCCTTCTTTTTTTGTACAATCCTTTAATTTTTTCGATATAAAAAACTTGTAATAAGAAAACTATCAATTATGTGATCAGAAACGTCTGCAGTTTTTAATCTTAAAGTGTTTCTTGGGTGTATGTAACAGTTAAGTGACGCGCATCAGGGTTAATCATAACCACTTAAGGTTAAGAAGAGTTAAATCCAAGCCTTCCTGACTCAGATATTGACTCTTTGTCCAACACACCACATTGAGATCACTATTTTTGAAATGCTTCAAAAATTCATTGGTCTTTCCTTTTGTTATTATCATAAAAGAGTCTCTAGAATTGAAATATGTTGAGAAGTTTTATCTCTGAGAAACAGTCTTAATTCTCTTTTCACTTTTATTTGAGTAGCATGGTTTATGTATAAACTTTTTATTGTGTTGCATGCTATTCTGATATATGATGCAGAAATGTATAATGAAACAAGAAATATGAGTGTATTTTTTTATCCTAGTTTCATTGGATTGAAGGGCTCATAATTGTTCCTACTTCTGCTTACTAATATTCACAAAACCTGTCCTGAACTGAATTATGAAGTAGAATAAGTCTCTCTTCTTTGCTTTCTTACATCTCATTTGGTACCCTTTTCTTGTCTTTTGGCATCTCCTATAGTCACTTACTCCCCATTTCCCTCATACTAAGGAGGTATATCTTAGTGTTCCATGCTCTATCTTGCTTTCAATTTCCTAATCAAAACTCTGGAAGATCTCACCAGGAAAGAGAGGCTGTCCTTTTTGCAGTCTCTGGAAATGGGTTTTGAAAAATCAAGTGTTCTTTGTTCTGTTTTCTTATTGTACTTCTTTCTGCCAAAGAAATAAGCAATTCATTCTTATGTGGAAAAGAGTGTTTAATGTACTTAGATAACATTCAGGGTGAAAACCCATTAGGTTTATCATTGCATTTTAAAAGTGAATTTTAGAGTGCTTTAACCCAAAGGATTCCTGTGTTGGTAAAAATTTAAGGGACTGTGGCAGGCTATGTAACTGGAATATATTTTTGAGTAGATGAACTCATCAAATCACAAGAAAGTAGCTGCCTACATGTATGGCTGACCCTTATCTAGCTTTCTTTAACCATCTTCCACTTACTTTGCTATCTATCCTATGTTACTAGTCTAAGAGAATCAATCCATGCATCTTCTTACAATAAAAGATTTTGGGTGTTTTTTCAAAACACAAATTCCTAAGAAACCTAACAAGAGTGGATTAGAAATGACAAGCAGAATACACAGGTCAAATACCATTATGGTAAACTTAAAGGAGATAGCCAAATTCTCATGGAATTTCATTGTAATAAATATTTTCAAAGTAAGTTCAAGACATCCCAATAAACAAGGAAATCTTTTTTTTATTTAGATGGACTACAATAAGCAATGCATATTATATACAGACTACAAATAGTAATTTTCTAAAATGTGGTTAATATAGAACAACTCAAGTCCAATTGTTTTGCCATATCTCATTTTTCTTTTGCCAGAATCAACTCTTCTCACTGCTGTCATTCTTTCTCATAAAGAAAACTCTTTCTTATTTCTCTGATTAATTAAGCCTGTGGAAAAAGAGGTTATTTCTTGAGTAGACAATTCTCTTATATCTCGTGCATGTACACTGAAACAGGTGGTTGATTTTTTTCCCACTTTATCTTTTGGACAGGGATTGAAGAAAAATGTTATTTTTTAGTTAATAATCAGTTCATAGTACAGCATCAAAGATTGGTATAATGAGGTCAACAAATCATTTTTTACCATAGGTCAAATCTTGGAAACATCATAATTAGAATTTCCTTTATTACAGTTTTTATTGAAATGGCATTTGACCTAGTCAATTTTCTGTTAGACTTTTTTTTTTTAACTTGGTTTTCTTTGGGCCTATCCTAATTTCTTTCAGTCCCTGAATGCTTATTTTCATGATTATGCTGTTTGTTTAGCTGTCCAGAAAATGCTGTACAATTTGATGTGGTATTGTTGTCATTAAGCAGATAATTCAGGGACTAGCCCCTAATACCCATAGGTATGGCTGCTAAATATTAATAATAATGATGAATGAAGTACTCTTCATGAGCAGGTAAAATAAAGTCAGTTTTGTGTTCAGATGACCTCAAAAGATTAAAAATAATTTTACTCCCCCAAAATGACATTTTATTCTCCTGCACTTCAGATTTTATCGACCCTTCTTTTTCCCTAATTAGATCACATATCAGATTTTTTAAGAAATTATGTTTTCATCCATCTTTGCAGATGTCAGTCCTTTAACACATCAAGGCAAGTCAAGTCACTTATTAAGCATTTGCTATATGTGTCAACCTCTGTGGTCAATTCTAGAGAGATAAAGTTAAAAAAAAAAAACAAACAAACAAAAAA
Organism: Antechinus flavipes; assembly: GCF_016432865.1. Classification (NCBI taxonomy): domain Eukaryota; kingdom Metazoa; phylum Chordata; class Mammalia; order Dasyuromorphia; family Dasyuridae; genus Antechinus; species Antechinus flavipes. The sequence continues at coordinate 371,849,916 of NC_067400.1, read as the reverse complement.
AAAAAACCAGAATGCTTGACTTAAAGGAACTCATATTCCAATGGAAAATAACTTATAAACAACTATATATAAGACAGAAGCCAGGAGGCTGCGGTAAGAAGAGTAGAGCCAGCATAAATTTTGGCAGAGACAAGAGATGGAGTTAATTTCATTGTTTTATAGAAGTTCATGAATCAATGTAGACCTCATACCTCCCATCTCCCATGGAAATCTTTATCTGGTGGCCAACTTTCTGATGATAAGTCTTTTTAACTTAGCTGATTTGATCTGATAGCAGACACAAAATCCAGTTTTGCAGTATATGCAAAATTCAAAATCTTTCTGGTTTAGGAGGAACTTCCAGAATTTTCATTCCAGTATTATAATCTTCAAGAACATATCAAAGGATATTCACATTGTGAAATGAGGAACCCAAGTCAAACCTTAATGTAGAATATAAAAATTATATAAAATAAGTTCAAATTCATTGACTTTTAGAAACAAAATGCAAAACACTTGAAAGAAAGCCCTTCTTTTCTCCTGTAAGTTCTTCCCACCCAAGACAATTTTCATATGGGTATCCTTGTTGCCATTTTCTACCCCAAATTCTTACATTCTGAAAACCCCATCTGTATCCAGAGGGAGAACTATGAATACTAAATAGGGATCAAAGCATACTATTTGGTTGGTTGTTTGCTTTTTCTTTCTCCTGGTTTTTTCCCCTTTTGTTTTGCTTTTTCTTTCCTAATATGACAGATATGGAAATATGTTTAAAATGATTGTACATGTACAATCTATAGTAGATTCCTTGCTGTCTTGGGAAGGGGAAAGGTAATAGAGGGAGGGAGAAACAATTTGGAACTCAAAATCTTACAAAAATGAATGTTGAAAACTATCTTTATTTGTAATTTGAAAAATAAAATATTATTGAGGTAAAAAAGTATCCTGCCTCGCTTTTTTTTTAAAGGAGTTTAAATGAAAAACAAACATTATGAGACATAAAACCTCTACTTTTTTTGTCTCACTGGAACTATAAATGATATCATGTCATCTTACATACAACATTGATTTTTTTTAAAGTATGGCAAAATATTTTATAACAAATTTTCTTAAATGAAGGGACAAGTATATTTAGTTGGTATGCATTGAAAGCTTCTAGATATTAACTTTGGTACTAATTGAGATATAAAATAATAATTATAAAACACAACAAAAATGCCTGGCAAAAACACTATATAAATGTTGGCTCGTATTATTAGCTTTTAATTTAATTAATTAAGTAAGCAAAGTAATATTGATAAGGCATTTTGATATCTAAGTTTGGGAAGCTCTAAGATTATTACTAAATCCATTTTGAAAGTACACTCAGAGGAGCTGTACTTTAGCTAAATGATGACCTTCCTACCAATGTTGAAATCTCCACTTCAAGGATCAAAACAATTGTTGCCTCTTTAGTGAGGTCTTCTGTGCTGTCCTCAGCTGAAAGTCTTATTTTTTTTTTTTTTTGAGATTGTGAGAGTGGTTTATTTATATCAATATAATCATCAAATTATCAGCATTCTGATATGGTGGCAAAATTAATCTTAACACATACACAAAAACAATCCCATTATGAATCTAAAATCAATAGTATTTCCCTGTTTGAAAAAAAAATGAAAACATATTTCTCCTTGACCACTGAATTTTGGGACATTACAATAAAGACTAAACTATGATTTCATTTGTAGAGAATTATGGAAGAGTAGATGTCCTCAATAATATATGTTGGCACTTTTTTACAACTTTTCCACTTAGAATGTTGACTGGAGCATTAAGAGGATAAACAATATGTTCAGGATCACACAATCATTATGTGTTAGAGGTGAGACTTGAATCCAGATTGAGGTTAGCTCTCTATTTGTCAGACAAACTGTCTCACCTGCTGAATTCTTATTAAGATTATGCTAAAAATAAGAATATGCTGTTTTCAGAACAAGATAAACACCAAGTTAAAAGTCTTATCTTGAGACTTTTCTTAGTATTTTGTCTAGGCCTTTCCTTTTTCTTTATCAAAATATGCCTCATACTTTTGTAAATGTCACAAATTTATTTTGACATTCTTTATATCAAAGAATCCTTCTTTCTATCAAAAGGTACTTTAGGGCAGGGGCTATGTTTTATTTAATCTATATATCTCTAGCATCAAATGCCATACTTTGTTTATAATAGATGTGTAACAAATGTTTGCTTTATTAAATTACTGAACTCTACTATCATATTCTGTAAAACCTTCATTCAAACTAGAATTCACTCTGTGATAATTTGCAGTGTTATAATCATGAATAGAGACTAAGTCTTTACATTTTTGTAACTAAATGTTATCCCTGATTTATAATTTGATTTCTCATTTTCAGTTTGAAGGCAGGTAGATAGAATCATTCATAATGAGTATACTAAATATGGTTACCCTCTATTTGTGAACATTTGCTAAGAAGAATAATTATTTTAAGGCCTTGAGTTTAATTCACTCATTTGAATTAATATAAATTATTTAAAACATATTGAATTTTGTATCTTTACACAGTAAGAATGATATAGCTGTATCGTTATTCCCAGTCATACATAAAATTTTATGAGTTGAATCATGAAGATATTGTGTGACCAACTACTGTTCACACAATGAAATCTTGTTTAGAATCCACATGTCTAACTATATGGTCAGCACAACACAGAGCAAATCTTACAAATCCCAAGTGAGCTCTTTAAATTCCTAAGAATATCAAGGTTTTGGTGATTAGCATTAGAATATTAGCCTGTGAAACTAAACTGAAGACATACCTTTTAGAGCATTAGGAAAAACTTCAGTTATAGCTAATGTGAAGAAATTGCTAATGAATGAATAGTGGTTATGTTGGAGGCAATTACTGTTGCTCACTAAAATAGAATCATAAATGCAATATAATAGTATACTTTATCATATGTCATTCATATATTCAAAAATATATGAACTTTTCAAACCCTGAATTATTTCATAGCCCCTGGAAAAGTAGACCTTTGATGTCTCAGTGATAGTTTTAAACATTTTCCATATGTGATATAGATACAATAGGGCTTTGATCAAATGAGATAAAAAATATTGCATATAATATATACCCAAAATGTAAAATCTTAAATTCTTACATAAATTCATATTTCTTTGTATAATATAAGAAGAGTTAAGGATATTTCAAAGTGCCATCAATAAAAATAGAGAAATCATGGGGAGTAGAAGAGTGATTTCAGGATGTAATGAAGGGTCTGAACTAACATGGTGGCTGAGTGGAGAGAAGGATATATTTGGGACAGATGTTAGAGACATAGAAATAAGATTTGATTAAATAAATGTGATAAGTGAGAGTAAAGAGTAAAGGAGAATCATTTGCTCTTTCCTCAGTTATGAATGATGTCTTTATTGTCAAATCTAATGGCTTTTTTCAATTCTTATTCTTAATCTCTATATTTTTTAATATCGTCAATAATTCCCTTCTTCTTGATATTCTCATCTCTTAAGTTTTTATACCATTAATATCTTTTGATTCTTTGCTTACCTGAGGACTGCTCAGTTTTTGCTGTAAAATCTTAACTAAGTCATGCCCGTAGGCTAATGTGTCTCCCAATAGACCTCCTTTCTTTTCTGTATTGTTGTTCTCCCATGGATTCAATTAACATCTCTATGTTGATGATTATCAAAACTGTTTGTCCAGTACTAACCTTTCTTCTGACTTCCAATTTCACATTTCCAACTGTTTATGGGCAAATCAGATTACAAATTGTATAGACATCTCAAATTCAATATGGCCAAAACTGAGATCATTGTCTTCTCTACCTCCCTCTCGAAACTCTCCCCTCTTCCAGACTATGTCTCTCATATATTCTCTGTTTCTTTACTTGGGTACTACCATTAGCCTGGTGCAAGCCCTCATCATTTAATGCCTCGACTATTGCAATAGCCTTCCAATTGTTCTCCCATCTCTATCCATTCCAGTACATTCTCTAAATAGATTATATAAATGATCTTACTAAAGCACAGGTCTGACCATGTCATCGCACTCCATTGAGGCCCTATTACCTCTTGGACTAAATATAAAATTCTCGGATTGGTTTTTAAAGTTCTTCACAACTTGACCCTTTTCTGCCACTCCATTCTGTATTTTACTGATCTCCATCTACTCTTTGTTCCAATGATCCTGGCCTCTTTACTGTTCCTCACACAAGACATTCCACCCATTTACCCATTGCCTTTTTACTTACTGTCCCCCATGCCTTAAATGCTCTCTTTCTTCAATTTTATCTCTTGCTTTCCAAGTCTCACCTAAAATCCCACTTTTTATAAGAAGTATTTCTTTGTCCCCCTTAATGTTATTGCCTTCCCTCAAGAAAATTATCTCTCTATTACCCTGTATGTATGTAATGTGAGGGTTTATCAAGTCCTTTTCAGGAGTATTCCTCTACCTTCAGTGTCTAACTGTCACCCAACTCTCACCTGTAGCTCCCAGAAGCTGTAGCATGCACAGCGGTCAGTTTTGGCAGAAGGGCCAAGCCAAGATGAAGGTAACTTGATAGATCTCCAAATTGTCAGTGAAGTAGAAGTCTACCCCAAGCACGTGAAGACTTCTCCCAATGAAATGGGCAGATGAGAACAACTTGTTCCAGCGGTCACGAAGAAGGCCGAATCAGACTCCGTGGAAGTCTTAGAGCTTGGTTAGACATCAAAGATATTAAGGTTATCACTAGTCATCCTGATTTTTGCTTTGCCGCTGAACTTTGATTATGCTGAAAGAGAGAGTGAAGCTGATGACTTGGTGCAACTCTGCCGATTTTAAATCCATTCACATGCAAATTGAGATATCACCCTGTGATATCATTGGTCCTCTTCAAAAATGAAAAGTAAACAACAATACTTGGGAAATAGAGAAAGGGGGGCAGGGATTTGGAAGAGAATAATGAGTTCTGAACATGTCTATAAATTTGATGTTTCTATGGGAAAAAAGCACACATATGATTTTTTTTTTTCACATAAGAATTTAAAATGTCTATTTGGAAATTGGTGATATGGAACTGGAGCCCAGAAGATGGACTAGGTTTGGGTAGCTTTAGGAGTCATCTGCACAGAGATGATAATTAAACTTATGACAGCAGATGAAATCATTAATTGAGAGAGTAAAACAAGAAAAAAAGACAGGGTCTTAGGACAAATTCTTGTATAAACCCACATTTAAGGGCTATGGCATGGAGGAAGATCCTATAAAGGAAAACTGTGAAAGTGTACCCAGACAGGTAGGAGAAAATCCTAGAGAAAGCCTTAGAGAAAAAATATATCCAGGGAGAGAACATGGTCAACATTAACAAGTGCATGGAAAGGTCAAGAAAGATAAAAATGGAAAAGAGGATATTCAATTTGGTAATTAAGGGGTACTTATTTTCTTTTCAGATATCACTTTTCAGCTTTCTACTTTCTCCTTCCTTTTCCCTTCCTTCCTTCTCCTCCATCCCCCCCATTGAAAAAGCAAGAATAACAAAACCTGGTCTAAGCATGTATGGTCAAGCAAACAAACAAAATTCATTGCCCATATTTTTTTAAGACGCTCCAACTTCTTACCTTCCCCACAATCCCTCACATCTCACCTCCCACCTTTCACTCACACTGAGGACACAAGAAAAACAAAACGCAAGATAGTTTTTAAAAACAAAACACATATAGTCATTTAAAACAACTTTACACAGTGGCCATGTCAGAAAAACTTGTCTCAACTTGCATTCTATATCTTTCACTTCTCTATCTAGAGGTGCATAGCAGGTTTCAACATTAGTCTTCTGAATTTCTGATTGATCATTATGCTGATAAAGTTCAGCACAATAATATTCCATCACATACTGTATTTTCTTCATTCATTCCCAATTTATGGCCTCCCCCTCAGATTCCCATTCTTTATCACATCAAAAAGAGCAATAAATATATCTTTATGTCCTTAGAATTTGTATTGCTAGGGACTAATTTCTTCCTTCCCCATAACTCTCTCCTCCCTCCCTCCTATTTCACAAAGGAATGAAATGTATTTCTATATCCAACTCTGTGTGTGTGTGTGTGTGTGTGTGTGTGTGTGTGTATTCTTCCATCTTTTGACCAGTTCACATCATAGTTATCTTTGGAGAGAGTAGTTTCAATTAATTGATATTGGAAGCCAGATGGCAAAGTGTTTATTTATAACAGAATGAGAGAAAAGAAAATGGAGGTACCAAGTGTAGACAGCTTTTTCCAGGAATTTGGTTGAGAAAGAAAGAAGAGGCACAGGATTCTATCTAATGAAAATGGCAGGATCTAGTAAGGTTTTCTTATTGTCTTTCTTTTGTTTTTAAAAATGTGAAGACATTTGTGTACGTGCAAGCGTGTGTGTGTGTGTGTGTGTGTGTGTGTGTGTGTGTAGAAAATGGAAAGAACCTATAGATAATGAGATTTGAAAATTATCAAGAGAGTGGATATAGTAATGGAGCCAGTCTGCTGGAGAAAACAACAGGCTATTAGGTATTAGGTATGTGTAGACCACTTAGCCTCGGGCAAGTAAAAGGGTCATTTCTTCATCAAAAACTGCAGTAAAGGAGAAAGTAATGAGGACTTTTATTGAAGGGTTGTGGGATAAGAAGGAGCTTTCAGCAAATGGCCTCAATTTTCTTTCTTTTTTTTTTAAGTCTTTTATTTTCAAAACATATGCATAGAATTTCAACATTCACTCTTGACAAAAGTTGTGTTCCAAATCTTTTCTTTCCCTTCCCTCCCACTCCCTCCTCTAAATGGCAAGTAATCCAATATATGTTAAACATGTACAGTTCTTCTATACCTATTTTCACATTTATCATGATGCACAAGAAAAATCAAATTAAAAAGAAAAAAGTGAGAAAGAAAACAAAATGTAAGCAAACAACAACAACAACAAAATGAAAATACTATGTTGTGATCCATACTCAATCCCCATAGTCCTCCCTCTGGGTATATAGATGGCTCTCTCCATCACAAAACCATTGAAATTTGGCCTCAGTTTTCTTCGCAAATTATGAGAAGTTAGAAACTCATCTATTACTGATAAATTTTTCTAAGACCTTGAACTTATTTCTATTTTTATCCTGTCCCTCCTTCTAGAATAAAAACTTCTATTAATTTACTGGCCATTGTATAAAGTAATATTTTTTTTTTGCCTCAGAATGATTTCTTTTGAATTTCAAAGGGGATATTCTAATATTTGTTGAAGAAGTTTATATTTACTCTATAATTTATAATATTTTGAATTTTAATACTCTTATGCTTTGTGACCTTCAATGGTCTGACAGATCTTAATTTTTAACTATATTTTCATAAAGAAATATTTAATAACATAGCTATCCAAATTCTCCTTCTGGGCCTTTTGCATGTCATTTTCCATGACCATAAATACCCTGTGTACTCTAGGCACATGTACATCATGGTTTGAAACTGTCCTACAACACTTTGGGGAAGAAGAAATGCAAAAGCCTACTTTGTTTTTAGTCATTTCGTTCATGTCCGACTCTCTATGTCCAATATGCCCACTTCAGATTTTCTTAACAAAGAAACTGGAGTGGCTTGCCATTTTCTTCTCTCAATGAGGAATGGAGGCAAACTTCCAGAGTTAAGTGATTTACCCAGAGTCACAAAGCAGCTGAGTCCATATTTGACTCAAGGCTCTTGACTCCAGGGCTGGTCCTCTGGTCCTCTGTATACTGTGCCACCTACCTGTCCTAAAAGCCTGCTAGAGGTAATAATTTGACCATATAGTAGTAAATGAATGAATTTAAAAGGTAATTTACTGAAAATCATAATCTGTGTGAATCTGAAAAGTCTTTAAAGAAAGCCCTTAGGTATAATATATATAGTTTTCCTGTTTTGTAATTTCTAAAATTTAAAAAAAAGTTTTGGATTTCAATTTTTTTTTTTGCACCAAAAAATCCAGTTTTATAATGGCATAGATAACAAAGAACATTACGAGATCAATGGAAGGATTCAGAAGGAATTTACATTTAGAATTTTTGTGCTTAATAATGTGTACCATGAATATAAGATATTATTTGTGAATTGGGGTGACATAATTAATCATAATATGAAAAAAATATCCTAGAACTTGGTGTTATAGTAAAAAAAAAAAAGTTTATCTTTGAACTAGGAATTTTTGCTAAAGTACAAAAAAGAATCAACTGTTATATCACACTCCTAAGTAGTAAGATACTAATAGAGACCCAGAGAAATAAGATAACATTAATATTTTGGTTTTCACAATAATATTGGACTTCTTTGCACCAAGCAAAGTTTATGTTTTCTGTATTGTTCCTCCCCAGTAAAATTTTAAAATATTTTTATTTCATTTTCCCAACTCACAAAACTTACATGAATTTTGTAGAATATTATATTTGAACAAATTCACAAAAAGGATTGGAGATATTAATAATAAGATAAAATAAAAATTTTATTTAGATTTGTTCTGATTTTTATTACATACATTTCCTAGATTTTTAGTGTGATTTATTAAAAGGTATTTTAAGTGATTATTAAAATGAAAAAAAAAACCCTTGATATTCATATTTTTAGAAAGAAATAAATTTTCTGTTTATAAATATTTTGAGAGCTGTGAAATGGTAATTGTGCATTTGTTTCTGTTTATTTGATTGGACATCAACAATTATTTTAGAGTCATTCACAGATATTTTTAAATGCAATTTTGAAAAAAATTTCCATTCTTAAAAAGACATACAATTTCACTATCCAGAGATACTCAGATTGGGATGATATAAAAATTGTACAGACTATTCTAAAAATTTTTAGCTTTTAAAAATATCCTGTACTTTCGAGAAATAGCTCCTGTCTATAGTGATATCAATACCAACTTTGATTAGAAGTAAAACCATGTTTATTGGACTTTATCAATTTATTAGCTTTTGGATCCTGATAGTTTCATTAACATTAATTAACCATTTACATTTATACTAACATATGTCATGCCTTTCTATTTAAATGTATCCAAAAATATATATTTTTTTTAATGATGGAATGATATCCTACAAATAAATAAAAATTATTGATTTCCATTCTTATGTTCCTTATTCATTTTGTAATGTAATAGAATTTCCCATTTTTCCCTGTTAACGTATACCACACAATCATGTCTTTTCTCTTTTAAACAACTGCATATCCCTGCTATTCTGAAAAATCCCATAGCATTTAACTTTTCTCTATCTAAATATCTCTCTTAGTTTTTTCTAATCCATTCCCATTCAACTCTTATCCGATCTACATTTTTTTTTTGTATTTGAACCAATATTCTCATTCCCATAATAATATATGTATATTTAAAGATTTAGTGGTAGAGTCTAGTGTTAGTAATGCAGCATGAATAGTAGAAAATTCCATTAAAAAGACATATCATTTCAATTCTGAAACATAAAAAAATATTTTTAAGAAGATAGCAAATAATATTTAGCAAAAAGCAAAATAAAGCATTAAAATATTTAAATTCAATTGTCTCATTAAATAGTTTTCAATATTTATGGATGCTTGTTTAGATGAATCATTGAGATGAGAAGGTTTTGATATGTTTTTGTCTTTGAGTTCTTTGAAACTGCAAATAATATTGCTATGAATATTTTGGAAGAAATCAGAATACTTTCCTTTTCCTTATCAATACCTCATTGCAGTTGTTGACTTATTAGTGAAATCATTGGATCAAAGGAGACTGTAATTTCCCTAATACATTTCAACATGTTCTTTCCCTTCTACTAATTCTAATTAGTTTACTTAATTAACCATCTATAGTATCTGCTCAACACATATATACACATACATATATGTGTGTAGTATTTTATTTATATATATATATATATTATTATATGTGTGTGTGTAGTCATTTAAATATACACACACTAATGGTATAGCTCTATTCTCAAGTTTTTGCTGTTTCTCTTGTGTTTTCTAAGTACACTATCATATCAGTTCTCTAGTACTTTTTACCTTTTTCTTTATATTACTTGTTTATACCCTTAATTTTTTAGTCTCATGAGAGCATAGATTTACTGTTACAAAGAGCCTTCTAGATCATCTAATCATTTTACATGAGTCCCAGAGAGTTTAAGTGATTTAAACAATCTCGAGGGATTATTTAGTGACCAACAATTTATTTTTTAGTAATTTTTAAATTGTTGTATTTCAGTTCATTGGTATTCTCTGTAAGTACTCTGGGATAATTACCTCTTCAGACCGGTTCTTACAAATTTTGGTTTGCAGTTTTGATGGAGTACACAGTGCAGAACAACTGAACTTTCAAAATATATTGAGGTTTCAGGATTCTTCCTATGTAGTCTACCAAATGTTGGGGAAATGAGGGTTGAACTCCAAAAGTATATTGGGGTTTGGAGCCAGTGTTGCAGGTGTCTCAAAAGAATTTGTAGGCATAACTCATCTCCAAATCAAGAGGCAAAGAGTTTATGCTGCTGGTGACAGCAAGCTATTTTCCATATGGGATTTTTAGTGATTAATAATAGGAAAGATTTGAGCTAAGTTCCCTAAGGGAACTTACAGTTAACCAGGGGAAAGACACTATAACAAGGAAGGAGACACAATAAAGTATGGCCAAGTTTTTAAGGAACTTGTTGTCCTAAGGCTGTTAGTTCCTTATGAATCTGCCTTATGAAGGCTAAAAGGAATTGGGAGTGGGGATAGAGGTGGGGGTGGTGGTATAGATAGATTTTTTTTTTAATAGGACAGAAATCACCTTAGGGGTTGATATCAATAACTTAGATTTCTAATGGGATACAGTAACTGTGGGGTCATGATGATTTTGTCAATGTCAGGAATTCAACATTTAAAAACAAAAATGTTTCACTTTTTTTTTTTTTCACCTCCTCCTTGTTTGCTTCAGGAATACTTTTTGCACAGTAAAATTCAGTCTCTCAATAATACCACTGCCTACAACCTGCTCCTCTATCAAAGATCTGGGGTCTTTACCCTCTTCAGTATCACTTGTTATGCTTATTAGTATAAATTTTTTCATATAAATATTTTGTATATGATTTTATCTTTGATTCAGTCATTATTTAGGATATCAACCTTTTCTATGTGTGTGTGTATGTTCACTTTCCATTGTTGATTACTGTTTTATTGACTTAGATTTGTAAATGGTATTTTAAAGATCTGACTTTATATACTTGTTTATGTATCACTTTATTGTTAAGGTATTATCAGTTTTGTAAAATTACTCTTCATGATTCACTTTGTATATGTTTTACTTGTTTCTGTTTTACTTTTGTTTTCTATAGACATTAAAATATTGGGTTATGTCCTCAAATCTCTTTTTTTTTTTTTTATGGGTTAATGTAGTTATAGACATTCAAAGTCAGCAACTCTTGGCAACTAATTGGGCATGGTGAGTTGAGTGAGATTTAAAGAGTAACTGAGATGGTGAATTAAGGAATGGAAAGAAAGGAAGTTGGGAAGAGGAGTAGGTTTTGAGGGGTGGAAATGAGTTCTGTTTTGAGAAATGTATTTGAGAGCTCTATGAGATATTCTTTAGGAAATATTTAGTGGTCAGTTTGGCTATGGTACTGGAACTCAGAAGAGAAACTATGGGTAGATATTATAATTGTATCTATGAGAGCTGATGAGATCACCAGAGAGAGTGTATAGAGACAGAAGAGAAATGGATTCAAGATAACTCACAGTTAGGAATTAGAATGAGAAGGATTATCTAATAATGGAAGATGAGAAGGCTGGCCAAGCACTTCAAAACCAATCTGATTCTCATTGGTCACCAATGAGTCCTAAGCTAAGCCCCATTTGGTCATTATTTGGGTCCTGATTGACTCAGATTATCTCTTTGATGTCATTTTTCTCTTCAAAAACATTTAATATATTCAAAAAATGTTTTCTGTAGAATGTAATGCAAAGTCATTGGACTGGTATTTGGGTTCCTCTTTGGTAAAGCTTACATTTATTCACTCATTCATCAGTTAAATCAACATTTAACTGATGCCTAGCACTCTGAATATAGAAATAAAAAAAATAAACATAGTCAGGGAATTTCAACCTTAATAAAATGAAGCTAAAGAAGAATTAATGCAAAAATAAATATGATAAAAAGGGATAGTGAAGCGCATTGAAAGGAGAGGTCCAAAAAAATATTCTGGACCCTTTGGAATATCCTTTTATCTAGAAGAGGAAATAACTTAATGGATGATATTATTCCTTTATTGATCTTTAAGAAATCTAATGACTTCGATAGATAAAGGGGAAGAGAACTCCTTTCTGATACTGGGAAGGTCTTAGCCAAGACCCAGGGACAGGAGAGGGGAGAATGAGAAGTTCTTTTTGTGTGGAGAGTAAGATGTATAAAGGGGACTTGTCATTGTCTAGCCATTTCCTACTCTTTATAACCCTGTAGACAATATTGTCCATTGGGTTTTCTTGACAATGATACTAGAGTAGTTTGCCATTTCCCTAAGGCTAACTGTTGTTATTATTGTCAAACAGAGATTAAGCAATTTACAATGCCATCCAGTAGTAAGTGCCTGAATCATTTAAATCTTCCCCAGAAAGCACAGTTAAGTGGAGTAGTGGATAGACCCCAATGCCCAGATTTAGGAAGGTCTGAGTTCAAATGTGATATTTACTAGTTGTGTCATCCTGGGCACATCACTTAAACCTGTTTGCCTCATTTTCCTTATATGTAAATTGAGACGGAAAAGGAAATGGAAAAACATTCTAGTATCTTTGCCAAGAAAATCCCAAATAGCATCACCAAAAGTTAAGACGTGACTGATTAACAACAGGTGACCATGGGCAAATTTCAATGTCCTCAGGCAACTCTTTGGAGATCTCTGCACTAATATTATCACAGATCTGGATAAAAGCAAAAACTATTCAGAATGCCTGATGCAGTACTTTGCATGTAGTAGGTGCATAATGTTTTTTTTAAGCAAATGGAAGAGCTTAGAACCCTCTCCCTTGTGCTTGATGCTATCTTCTTTAAATTATGAAAAATTCAGCTCTTAAGGTTACAGTTTTCTGAAACTTCTAGTTTTGTGGCTGAGAGTCAGAGATTTAAATCATTTATATTTGGTAAAAATAAAATAACATCAGGGCTGTTAAGTTCAGAATTAAATTTAGGTGCAAAATGAGAAAATGAATTTTAATGTAGGGTAGTGGAGAGATGTAGATATAATTTCTTATGAAAGCTAGGCATTTCTCAGCCCATTTACTCTTTCATAAAGGGGAATAATTTAATTTCTGTTAATAGTATGTATCGCAAAGGGTCAGTAATATCTAGACAAGATTAGAAAACATGACCTAAGCAAGCACACTTGATCCCTGCTCCCAAAGGTTACTCTTTCCATGCACTTGGTGGTTAAAAAAAAAAAAAAAGTAACAATAGAAAGCTTACAATTTTAACTATGCTGGTTTGAGATCATCCCTTTTCATATATTGGCAAGGTCCATTTGTTACCTTCCAACTACCATAAATTTTTCTAAATACTCAGTGTTACAAACATAAAAAATTGCATAAAAGACCAAATTCATGGAGATTTTTTATATGTTGTAAGTTTGTATATTTTCTTATTGAATCACTATGAAAATGAAATTCCATGAATCTGAGATATCTAAATATAGTAATTTAGTAATAGTATAGACAATATTTCCCTGGGTCTCCCCTTTAAAAAAAATTATTGAATTCCTTCTTGTATTTCCCATATTTGTTCACCTGAAAATGTATTCTATCACGCTTGTTCTCTTAAATCCAAGGATTTTTTGTTCCTTTTACTACTCTCTTGTGGCATAGTATCTAGTCATGGCTTCACAGAGTTGACTATTACATAACATCTCTGAGAGCATCTAAGTCCCCTTTACCAAAAACTTATAGAAATTCCTAACTGTACTCACCTTCTTCAAATACAGTACATGTGCATCTTTAGTGTTAGATGCTCACCATGGTTATTGATAGTAAACACAATGTAATGCCAGAGAAACTGAAGCAAGACAGAGATTGGTTTTAATCTTTTTAATTTGGAGAGTATTTTTAGTCTATCTGGCCAGATGAGACTCATGTCCATAAGACATTCAGCATTGAGGAACTGAGGTAAGGAACTTTCATTGCGAACTGGGGATTGCAAACAGAATAACCTGAGTATACAATGTTATAGAGGAAACAAAGGCAGATAAGGAGAGCAGGGACACTGAATGAATGGACAAGCCATAATTCCAGGAAAGGATTATAACTTAATCCTGAGGATGAGGGTCAAGATAAGAAGGTCAAGGACAGGAGACAATGAGAAGAGGAGCAGTGCTCAAATGGAGGGGGAATTATCCTTGCAAGGATCAAGATAATGCATCTGGATTTTATGATACACTGGAATGTAAAGTGGCCAGAGCTTCAGAGTTTTTCCTGACTCAGTTCAGTGTAATGCTAGAGAAACCAAGGCAAGATAGAGATCAGAGAGTATTTAATATTTTATTTGAAAGGGAGAGATTTACTGGGACCAAATGGATCCATGGTTTGGTCCCAGGGCTGAATGAGACTATCGTCTCCAAGAATCTAGCAAACAATGTGAGTTCTCAATGACATATGTACACGTGTCTTAGACACAGTGGGTAGACTTAAGCAGGGCTGGAGTCAGGGTGCTGAGAGCCGAATGGGACTGACAAGGTGGGGGGAGTCACCGGAAATGGGGGAGGCATCTTAGAGATGGGGAGAGGCATCTTGATAAGATGGTATCTGATATTTTGATAGCTTGGGATGGAGAGAGGCATTCTGATATTCTAAAACATAAGATCTTTTATCCTTATCAAATATTCTGATGATTAAGAGGGAAGGGTGGTTTTGCAGGATTGAGCAGAACAATTAGAAACTGAGGCAGGACAATTTAGGGTAACCAAGGCAGAACAATTTAGGGAAACTGAGTCAGAATAATTAGGGAAACTGAGTCAAGGTAATAAAAGAGAACTGTGGCACAACATTCCACACTCTCTCTTTTCTGAATATTCAAATCATTGAATTATCTTCCTCTAGAAGGTTTTAGCACCATAATTTTGAACCAACCCTATGTAAAGCAAATAAACCAAACTAAAACTAGAAAAATGCAAGGACTTATGGCAAAGACAAGTCTCTCCCTGATAACTCCAGAGTTAATCAGCAATACACAAAGGCTCTCTGTTGAGGAGCATCTCAGCCAGAGAATCCAGTTTGAGATGGACAGTTCACTGTGAGTTAGGTCTGTGGTCATTTGTGCATTTAACTCAGCCTGTGCTTATATGGGGAGTAGCAGTGCTCAAGACAGTCCTGCTGCTCATCCTAAAAGAGCACCCCAAGTCTGTCAGGGACTCCAAAAGGGAAAAAAAGTGGGGACCTTTTCAATAGAACAGGAACTGCTACTAGGATCCAGATTTCTGAGGAGAGTATGCACAGTTAGACCATGGCAGGCATTTCTGAACTATTAGAGGCCTGATACCAAATCTTTGCAAGGTCCTTTGAAAATGCTAAAATACTAATTAAGGAACTAGGGTTACAGGAGTGGAGAAACAGATCAGAGAGACTGCCAGTGTCAGGACAGGTATCTGATTTCTGGTTGTTTCTAAAAAATAATCCCCAAAACTGAGTCTGCCAGAGCAATTCCAACAGAATAAGGGATTTTAAAGTTAAAACATAACCAGCAAATCATAGTCCAATAATTTTAAGCAAAGGGTAAAAACAAAAAGGACTGTTTAAATAATTTCCAACTCAATCTAACCTAATGAGAGAGGGGGCAAGGCAGAAATTCCTTAGAAAAATACATCAGTTTCCCTAATTTCCTAACCAGTTTCTTCCTCTCTCTTTTTTTTTTTTTTTTCACAGAAAGGAATTATCAAATGACCATTCCATATATAAATCCCAAGAGTGAATATTCTGATGATTAAGAGGGAGGGGTGATTTTGCAGTATTGAGCAGAACAATTAGAAACCGAGGCAGGACAATTTAGGGTAACCAAGGCAGAACAATTAGGGAAACTGAGTCAGGATCATTAGGGAAACTGAGTCAGGATAATAAAAGAAAACTGTGGCATAACACCAGTCCTAATGGTATGGAATGGAGGAGTATAGGTGTAGGAAGCCCCTTCTATGTAATGCTCTAGTCTTTCTTTCCCTCTCATCCTTTAATCCATTATTTATTCAGGGGGGCTTTCTCCCAAGGACTATGTTCTAAGTGAACATAAAAATATCTGGTAACAGTTTAATGGATTAAATGGATTAAGATTCCTAATAGCTTTTGTTTTTGTTTTATTTTAGTGGGACAACGGATGAAAAAACATTGTGGTTTTCTAATAGTAAATGAAAATTTAAGCAACCTGGGATACTGGTGAGAATGGCTTTTGGGGAACAATGCCTGTGCCAGGTGTGTCTTTCAAAGCACAGTACAAGAGCAAATTCTATCTATAGATAAGGCCTGTTATGCCACATTTCAGCAACTAGTCAATCAATGAGGGTTTATTAAATGCCTGCTAAGTGCCAGGCACTGTGCTAAATGCCAAAGATTCAAAAAAGAGGCAAAAGATAATCTTTACCCTCAAGGAGTCTCCAATCTAATGGAAGTCAAGAAAATTTTAATAAAATATTGTACATATTCTTTCAGCAAAGATAATTGTGTTGAGACATATCAGTCTCATGTGCTATAAAAACCACATTAGCCCCTTCTTCACTAAAAGATATATATTTTCATTTTTTTAGGTTTTTTTTTTCATTCCTATTGAGAGAAAAAATAATAGCATGATATAATGGAAAGTAAAGTAAATTCTGAATCAGGAAATTTAGATCCTTTCCTGATTCTGCCACCAAACTATGTCAAGCAGTATGTTTCTGTTTCTCTCTTTCTGCATAAGTAAAATAATAACATTGGAATTAATGACCTCAAAAGCCCTTTCCAATATTAAAATTATATGAGACTATTAAAGTCAAGAGTATATATTTCTCTATACAGGGTTACTCTTGTTAACACGTTTACTAAAATGAATATTTTTCTGTCAGTCATTCAACAAACATTTATTATGCATTTGATAAAACAAAGAAAGATAATTTCTACCCTCAAGGAGCTTACATTCTAATTAGGGAAGAAAACAAATAAAAGGGAAACTAAACGTGGGGCTATTTCCCTCAATGTGGGGGATGGGCAGGGAATAAATATAAATACTGGATTTATTTCTCATTTTAAATGAAATATCAGAGTGAATTCCACCATCTAACATTGAAATTTTCTAAGTTTGGTTTTGTTTGTTTGTCTTGTTCTTTTCCTGAGTTCTGGCTGAACCTTTGTCCTAACTTTGTTTTTGTTATCTCCTTCTTTCCAAGTATAGGTTTCTGAATTCTATCCTTTGAGGCTTAAACCTCTGGCACAAGTCTAAGGAAAAGTGTCTAAGGGCTCCTGGGGTGCTTTAAGTGTTATATAAAGCAACTAATGAGTCTGGATTTTCTAAATTGGTTTAGGGGATTGTAATGATGATAGTAGAAAAATAAAACCAATTTTTGACGAATAAAACTTTTTAGTATAGATTAATACATGGGTGTACATAAACACACACACACACACGATTTTGACTAGTCTTCACTGGGTAGGGAAATTCCAGTTTGGAAAAATCCCTCTTCTGGTATTGATTAGCAACTACTTTGTAATTTAATTCATGAGAGTATTATAGGACATGGAGAGATTGAATGAATTGTCCAAAATCACTTAGCCATTATCTCTCAGAAGTTGGATTTCTGTCATTGTAGCATAAAGGATAAACCACCAGCTCCAGAATCAGGAAAATCTTGGCTTAAGTCCTACTCCAGCATATACTAGCTTTTTTACTTTGGGCAAGTCATTTATCATTGTCCAGGCTACTCTCAAGAATTATAAATCACAGAGTAACTATTAATCTGTACCAGTGGTAAGATTTTCCAAAAAGTGTATATTTTAGAGCAAGGTAGTTAGATAGAATGGTGGATAGAGCATCCAGCCTGGAGTCAGGAAAAACTGAGTTCAAATCCAATCTCAAACACTTACTATCTGTGTGATCATAGGATAGATATTTAATCCTGTTTGCCTCAATTTCCTAATCTCTCAAATGGGAATAATAATAGCATTTATCTTTGTTAGGATTGTTAGGATCAAATGAGATGATAATTATAAATCACTAAGCATAGAGTCTAGCATATAATAAACACTGTATAAATGTTAGCTGGTATTATAGAGGGAGTTTCCTTACTAGAGATCCCCATGCCAATGAAATCCCAGGCCTGGCCCCAAGATAGTAATTAAATATTCATACATATATGCATATATTCATTTGATTAAGAAATGTTAGAGCAAAAATCCTTAACCTGAGATTCTTATGACTTTGTTTTAAAAAAAAGTCCTTAAAAAATAATTAGATGATGACAATTCAGCATAATTGGTTTCTTTTCTTAGCCTATGTTTTTACTATATGCATGCAGGCCATTAATCTGAGGATTTCATAGGTTTCCCAAGAAGTCTAAAACATATACACACAAAATTTTAAGAACACAGAGTATAAGTTACATTAAAATAAAAGTGAAGAAGTATTCATTAATCAATGTGGGTGTCTCAAAAGGTGTCATAACAGTAGACATCTAAGCTGGGTGTTGAAGGATGGATAAAATGCCAAGCAGAAATAGGGGTGATGGCTAAGAAACACTAAGATTAAAGAGTTGATGAGGGCAAAGGAACTAAGGCAGCTCCTTATGATCCACCTTTATTCTAGAAAACAAAACAAAACATGTGTTTGTCCTATAAAGTTTGGAAATCGAGTGCTTTATCTCCAAAATAAATGTGAACATAGTTTTCCTCATAAAAATAGTTTACTATTGAATAAGGACCCCACTTTCTATAGCACAGCTGTCCCAGTCTTCCCTCCCCCCCGTTATTAATGCTTATCCTCTGAGATTACATTTACAATGCACATCTCTTATATGTTCATGCTTATTTATGTTGTAATTTTTGCCCCACTCCATACCCTTCCTTTATTTGAATAGTAAACTCATTGAGCAAAGGGACCTTTTCTCCCAGCTACCTCATCATCTTCATTTGTATCCACAATAATTACTGTTATGCTTGGCACATAATAAGAGCTTAATAAATGCTTATTGATTAAGTTTATTTCTATTTATAATTATGGTAATTACACATATGATTGGATTATGAGAATCCATGAATTCAACAGGATTGAAGATGTTGGAGATATTTCCTCCATCTACACAGGTCACACCCCTTTCAATGATTTAATAAACAAATGCTTTTATTTGTAGATGAATGATATAAAAGAGGGAGAAAAAGAGTTATGATCATTACAAAGGGCTTGTGGAAAGGGATGCCAAACTCATGCTTCCTAGGATCAGAGTCAGTAAGTAGGAAGAAGAATGACGTTGAGGTGAGAAGACACAAGGAAGCATTTAGGAGAATCATTCCTAGATTATGGAATGAAGTATGGGGTTTGAAGTATGAAATGAAGGAATACAATACAACAGACTGAGAACTGGAAGAGACCGTGGAGCACATCTGGTGCTTGTCAGATCAACAATTCTCAGTCCTTTGGCTAAAATCAAAAAAACTTGGCTTATCACAAAATAAATGCATTCATGCCATAGATAGGAGGATTTTCTCATATCAAAAGCATGTACATTTATAAAAAGTAAAAGTGTGCTACCTTTTCACCCTTTCTCCTTTCATCTTAGGCCTTAGGCAGTCATTTACTTTTTTCACTCATAGTCAATCTTTCCTACTATCTTCCAACTACCCACCTAATATCTCTGCTTCAGTCAAGCTTCATATCTAGTTTTACCTTCTTTACTCTCAAACACCATGATTTATTATAACTGAATGTGAACTCTGCATGAATGTACAACATGAAGACAAGATTAGTAATGATACTTACATTCTTATAAGTCTTTGGAAAGATTTGACTCCTCTTTTTCCCATGCCCTATATATCTAATCAATCAGCAAGCTCCATTAACTGCCCTTCATAGGGTTTCTTATGAAAACCATGTTCATCCATCTTCTTTCCCCCTTCCCCCAATATCCCTCTCCTTTATCCCAGTTCAGGCTCTTATTATTTCAGACTAGGATATAACTAGTCTCCTAAGTGGTCTATTTATCTTTCTCCACTCCTAATTCCTTCTGAGTAGACATCCAGTTTGATCTTTGTAAAACACAATTTTGGACATGTCCTATACAGATATTCCTCCTGAGGGACCTTCTCATTGACTCCAGAATAAAGTTCAGGCTCCTTCCATAGTCTGGCTGTACTCTTAAGAGACAATATGCATGAAACAGTGGAAAGATCATTGAATTTGAAATCAAAAGATCTGAAATGAAATCTTCCCCAATCACTGTCAGTTACTCAACTAGGGTCCCATCCCATAGCTTTCTAGACCATTGATTCTCAAACTGTTTGTTTATATACTCTCAAAAATTACTGAGGAATCCCCTGTTTTTGTTCATGTGCATCTATCAAAACTTGTTGCATTATACATTTAAAGCATTGTTATACAAATAGTTTTAGCCTCAAAAAAATTTTGGGAAGACTTATATGAAATGATGCAAAGGGAAGTAGGCAGAACTAAAAGAACATTGTATTCAGTAAAAGCAATATTGAGCACTGATCAACTCTGAATGAATCAGCTATTGTCAGTAATACAATGATCCAAGACAATTCCAAAGGACTTGTGATGAAAAATGTTATCTCTCTCCAGAGAAAGAACTGATGGAATTAGAATCCAAATCAAAGAATACTTTTTAAAAATTTCTTCTTCTTGGTTTTTTTTGTTTTGTTTTGTTTTGTTTTTTCCCTTTTTTTTTTTTTTTTTTTTTTGGTGTGTGTGAGTAGAGGTGGATCTGTGTTTTCTCTTGCATCATGGCTAATATGAATACACACACACACATACATACATATATTGCATGGTTCTCCATGTATAATCTATATCAAATTGCTTTTCTGAGGGAAAGGAGTAAGCAAATTTGGGACTCAAAATTTTAAAAATTTTAAATTTTAAAATTTACATGTAATTGAGAAAAATAAAATAGAAAAAAAAAAAAAAAAGGAAAAAGATAACCCCCCCTAAAAGAGTCTTAGGGACATGGAGCGTTTCCTGGATCACACTGTGAGAACCATTCTTGTTTATGTTGTTGTTGTTAGGGTTTTCTTGGCAGGAATACTGGAATGATATGCCATTTCCTTCTCCAGTTCAATTTTACAAATGAGACAATCAGGGTTAACTGACTTAGCCAGGGTCACACAACTAGTAAATGAACGAGGTCACATTTGAAATCACAAATATAAGTTTTTCTGACTCTACCACATGAGAACCAGAATTTTAGACCAAAACTACCTGCTCTGACCAACAGTTCCCTTTCTTTTGTTTCTTTGAATAGAATGAAGACAGAGACTGTCTCATTTTTGTATTTGTATCTTCAACTCTTTGTACCAGGTTCTTGGCACATAGGAAGGATTTAATCAATGCTTTATTATCATCATCATCATCATTTGCTTTTTTTATGTGATTTTGGACAAGTCAACATAACTCATCTGTAGAGTAAGAACATTGCTTCTTCCAATTCTCAGTCTGTAGTACTGTATTCCTTCATTTTCTACTTCAAAACCCCATATTTCATTCCACAATCTAAGGATGATTCCCCAAATGCCTCCTTCTGTATTCTCACCTCTGGTTGTTCCTCCTCTTACCTGATCCTAGATAGTACAAGTTTGGCATCTTCCTCCACAAGCCTTTTGCAAATATCATAACTCTTTCTATCCCTCCTTTAAGTGGCTTTAGTACTTTTTATCTATACAACATCTTAGAAAGTTTTTATATATTGTCTTGAATTGTTAGCCATTTTTAAAATTTGAGTATAGCTTGTTTTCCCAACTAGCTTCTAAGGTCTCTGAGACACAGAGCCTTGAAATAGAAAGACCACCAGCACTGGAATCAAAGGATCTCAGTTTAAATCTCAGTTGCTACTGTGTGACCTTGAGCAAGTTCTTTAACCTGTTTAGCCCTCAATTTCCTCATCTGCAAAATCCAGCTATAAATCTATTACCCTATTAGGGGCTCACTGATATCTACTGTCTACTAATTTAAAGAATTGTAAATCACCAGCATCTGTGCAGTTGAAACTTCATGAAGCATAAATTAGGGTAATTGTGGGTTTACAGATATATCTGTAAATTTAACCAAAAATGTCTGGTGAATTCTGTTTTGCCTGAAGTCCATCTACATATGTGTGTGTATGTATGTATGTGTGTGTGTGTGTGTGTGTATACACAGAGAGACATATATGTATACATGCATTGATTTTAAGATTATGTATTTATGCACTTATGTACACACACATATATATATATGGACGAATGGAGAAAAAAGATAAAGATTCTTCAAGTAAGAACTTAATTTGTTTGAATATTTTCTAAATTTTACTAATTTGACTTCTTTGAAGTTAGATAACTTATAATGCTAACTGACCATATCAAGTAAAATATAAAAATAATAACAATACATCTTTAAAACTTTTAGAGAACAATAAAATATGATATAGTTTTGTTTTGTGCTTAATATACATTCAATTTTAATTATTCTGTGATGAGATATATGCATGGGCATATATATATATATATATATTTTTTTTTTACATATAACATCTATCTTTTCATGTCAGCTCTTTTGTCATATATGTATCTTTCTGACATTTTAAATATTAGAAAATACTCAATTCCTAATGCTATATACCAAAATAGAGTTCATCTAAGAAAGTAAGAAAAGATTTTTTTATGCTACCTCTGCTTTTCTTGGGTATAGAGAACTCTCTCACCTTCTACCTGTTTTAGAGTCTTAGAGAATTGCCAATGGCACTGAGAAGATTACTAAATTGCCTAAATTCCTTCAGCTAGTATGTGTCAAAGGGAATACTTGAATTCTGGTCATCCTGATTAGTAGAAGCTAGTTTCCACTTCCTGATGCATCTAATGAGGGTTCTGAAAGTTTTTTAAAAGAAAATTATTTTTTAGTAACAGCTATTAATAAGTAAGTTTACATAATACAGTACTCAAGAAAAAGCTAAGGTATGCTCATAGAATTCCACAGAACAAGAACAAGAACCTTGAAAAATCATTTTGTTCAGCCCCCTTTGGCTGAGGAAACTGAAATCCAAACTTCCCTGGGTTCCATAGCCAGTTAGTGGCAGAGACCAGGTCTTCTCATCCCCAGCCCTTTCTATCAAACTGAAACTGATTCAAAGATCCTCTTAGTTGTCTTTTCAGATTTTTAAAAATATGAAATTATCTTAAATTCTTCTTTTGTTGTTCAACTTACCAAATTTCATTTTCTGTACTTAAACAAATTATCTTGCCTACCTATGTAAGTATTCTTATTCACACAAGAATTTCACTGGTATTGATGAAAATAGAAATCTACTACTTTAAAGACTGATTTCCCACAGCCGTCACTATCAGTATCTTTGAATTTTCCACATTTTAAGCCGCCTGCCATGATATTGACAGGCATCTGATTGTGTTGCTTAGTTCTAATTATAGATAGAGTCTACTTCACATGGAGCTGGATATTTCTGAGGGACTAAACAAAAGTTGTAATGCTGTGAACAAGGAAGACAGCAGCATGTTTTTACTGTAAATTGACTGTTGTCATAAACAATAATTATCAACACAGTATTGGTATCCTGGTACTGTCTTAGGGCCTCATCGTTCAAACCATTCTCTTTTTTGTATTTCAGTATGTGTTTTAGAAAAAAAAAAAAAAACTGTCAATCTCATCATTATATTCAGCCTGCATTACCAAGCAAAACATATTTACAGCTAGATCTACACTGTTTTTTTTACAAGTTTATTAAAAACATGTGTTGCCCAGTGCCAGGAATAGCATCAGCAAATGCTAACACCAGTAGGCAAACTGTCTCTTCACTTTCTTCTAAAGATTTAGCCACTCCATAACTTAAGCTATAACGTGGAAGCCCCTGAGTGAGAAAGTTTATTAAGGAGGAGGAATTGGGGAATAGGGTGGGGGTTGGGGTTTGGAGCAGAGAACATAAAGAAGTTGGTTGGTAGAAGCAAGCGTGAGAAGTTCCCTGTAAAGACCAGAAAGCTTCTTTGGAAACATGACAAATGCCTTCCTGTGTCATAGACTGACCATGTAATTGGAAGGTGTTTATTGTCGTGGTTATGTTACAGGGGCATGGCCTATAGAAAGCTCAAAAACTGCTGTCTCCCTGAATCTTTGCTCTTTGCTCTAACCTATTAATTTAGGTAGCATGATACTACACAATCCAATTCCTTGGAAGATGAGTTCTTATGTGGTTCTTTTTTATTTCACATTTTAAAAAAATATCCTCTAACTAGGTGAGAAGCCTTGAGGAACAAAGGCTTTGGGTCATCTCTCTTTTCTTTTCTTTTCTTTTTTTTTTAAAACTTTTTATTGACAGAATCCATGCCAGGGTAATTTTTTACAGCATTATCCCTTGCACTCACTTCTGTTCCGATTTTTCCTCTCCCTCCCTCCATCCCCTCCCCTAGATGGCAAGCAGTCCTTTACATGTTGAATAGGTTACAGTATATCCTAGATACAATATATGTGTGCAGAACCGAACAGTTCTCTTGTTGCACAGGGAGAATTAGATTCAGGAGGTAAAAATAACCCGGGAAGAAAAACAAAAATGCAAGCAGTTTATATTCATTTCCCAGTGTTCTTTCTTTGGGTGTAGCTGCTTCTGTCCATCATTTATCAATTGAAACTCAGTTAGGTCTCTTTGTCAAAGAAATCCACTTCCATCAGAATACATCCTCAAACAGTATCGTTGTTGAGGTATATAATGATCTCCTGATTCTGCTCATTTCACTTAGCATCAGTTCATGCAAGTCTCACCAGTCCTCTCTGTTTTCATCCCGCTGGTTATTTCTTACAGAACAATAATATTCCATAACGTCTATATTCCACAATTTACTCAACCATTCTCCAATTGATGGGCATCCATTCATTTTCCAGCTTCTACCCACTACAAACAGGGCTGCCACAAACATTTTGGCACATACAGGTCCCTTTCCCTACTTTAGTATCTCTTTGGGATATAAGCCCAGTAGAAACACTGCTGGATCAAAGGGTATGCACAGTTTGATAATTTTCTGTCATCTCTCTTTTCTAAAACTCACAATGGCTAGCACAGTTTGAAGCATTTAAGAAATACTTTGTAACTTAGTTTAAAAAGTTCAGCTAAATTTGAGATTTAGTAAACTGTTTTCTAAAATTATTCATTTATTTTGTAGTGCCAACTTTAAAATCTAGTTCATATTTATAGCTATTCATACTTGTGTTTTAAGACTGGGTTTCCATTCAGAATTTTCCCATGATCAAGCAGTCTTACTCTAAATGCTATGACATCACAATGTAGTGGTGAAAAAAGGTAATTTACAAAAATAGAAGCATAGTAAAATCTATTAACATGTCTGTCAACACCAGTGGACCAAACAATGATTCCAACTTCCAGGGACAGAAACTTGCAAATGTAGCCCAGGACAAGATTCCCAGTACTGTTGTCAAGCAGCTTGAGCAGCTGGCCATTGTGGGTTTATAATTTGTACCTCAGGTGACCATGAAAGGTGCTTAATGTCTGAGCTGTCACTGCTGTCTACCACAGGAGTGCTGAGTGAGTGAGCAGAACTCTGCCATTCCCATTCCCAGGTGGTATAGTCTCCAGGAACTAAAATCTCAGCGCATAAAGCACATAATGCTAATGTTAAACCGGTCCCAAGCAGGATTATGAAGCCACTTAGAGATATAGCAGTACTGTTCCACCTGTACCCACAGTGTGACCTTAGCAGGAGGAAGGGAAATCTCAATCAACATCTCATACCATTTTAAGCTTGAAATATTGATGGGACCTTTAGAAAAAGAACTCCATGGTCAACTCAGATACATTAGTCAGAGATAGAATCATGACAGATAACAGACATTAAACCCTATATGGGGGTCAGATCAGGAATAATACCTGAACAGGATATTCCTTTAGCACCTTTCTAGTCAGTTATCATCAATCCTCTGTTTGAAGACTTTCAGTCTTCATTATTCCTCAGCCCTTTTTTTATGCTTTTGAACAAAACATGCATTTTGTTCATTGTATCTAATTTGTGCATATATACACATTTATGTCTTGTTTATATGTATATTTGTGTACACACATATATATACACATATATGTATGTGTGTGTGTGTATGTGTGTGGGGCAGCTAGGTGGTGCAGTGGATAGAGCCCCAGCCCTGAAGTCAGGAGGATCTGAATTCAAATTTGATCTCAGACACTTAATACTTCCTAGCTATGTGACCCTGGGCAAGTCACTTAACCTCAATTGCCTCAGCAAAAAAAATAAATACACCAATCACCTGTAAATGTGAAAGAATTCTTTAAGACATACAGAAATTCTGGTCTAAAGTTCTTAATCTTCCATTCAGAATCTTCTACATTCTCTCTCTTTCCTATTGATCTTTCTAATCTAATCCCAACTCCTCTATCCCAACTAAATGAGCCAATTCACTGTGTACTTTCAACTGTCTTTATTCTCACTCTTGCTTAGACTTTCCCATTCTACCTTACTCGTGACCTCATCTCATGGAAATATATTCCTTTCTCATCTCCCTTATTCTCATGCAAGGCTCATTCCTTGTGCTTTTTATCTGACGCCTGTTTTGATACCCTGCTTTTTTTGTTTTAGCCTTTGAGTTGTGTGAGATTCTTTGTGATCCCATGTGGGATTTTCTTGTCAAAGATACTCAAGTGGTTTGCCATTGCCTTCTCCAGTGAATTAAGTAAGCAGAGATTAAATGACATGCTCAGGGTGGCACACCTGGTAAGTATCTGAGACAGGATATGAACTTGGGTCTTCCTGATTCCAGCCATTCTGGCTGCCTTAATTCCCTGCTTTTTCTCTCCTCAAAATATTTCATATTTATTCATAAGCATATTATAAAATATCAAATTCTTTAAGAGCAGGAACTAATTCCTTTTTTTTTTTTTTTTTTGGTATTCCTCTCTAGCGCCTAATATGATACCTTGCACATAGTAGGCATTTAAAATTAATTTTTGTCTAAGTCTTTCTCTTTCTTCAAAGGTGAAGTTAAGTCCTATCTCTTCTTTAGCTTCTTATATGATGGCCATTTCACAGTGATTTTATTTTCTGATCTAAAACTCTATAATGATTGTTCTAGTTATTTGAGAAATAGAATGTTCAAATATGTATTGCTGGGAAGTTTTAGACATTTAAATTCTTATTGTATGCAAGTCCTATGTTGTGAATACAAGGACAAAAATAAATGAATAAATGAACAATCTCTGCCCAAAAGGAGCTTATATTTTACTGGGCATCTGTTCTGTGTCCCCAAATAAATTAAAAGCTCATTGGGGTCAAGGACTATGCCTTCTACCTATTTGTTTCTCTAATGCCTCTCCTAATGCCCAATAAACTTGTTAATGGTAATGATGTTGATATAATAAAAATGTCAATACATTAGCCTCATCAAGTGCCTCCTTTTCTCTCTGAAGATGACTTTATTTCACAAAGACATTAAGTAAAATCACCACAGCTTTCCAAAGCAAGTTCTAATGTAAAAATCTTTATGAATCATTTTCATTTTCAGGTTTAGTTTTTCCTGTAAACTATTCAGACATATAAACTTCCTTATTGTCTAAAGTAAAAAAATAAATACATAATTTCTGACTAATTGTAATGTTTAGTTGTTGAGATTTTCTCTATTGACATATTTTTGAACAGAAAGGAGTTCTTAGAGTTTTTACTTACAGCTTTCAATAGACTTCAGATGTGATGACACATTGTACTCCTCAAATATGATTTGCAACTGCCTTTGATTCACTCCCTGTCTCCACTTACATACTACTATGGTAAATGTCTGAGCCAACTAAAAAAAAGGAATTATGTTTTATTTAATAATATTAGAATGATATATATGCATATACATTCCTTTTATATGTATAGTGAAAAACAAGTTTCTTATTTTTAAAATGAGGTAAAAATAACCTTGAAAGTTAAAATAAAACTTTAAAAAATATTCACAACAATGTAATAGAAATGTGATTTATTTTAAAATGAGATAAAGTAACCTGGAAAAGATTTTCAGCTTTGAATCCTGTTAGTATTAATAGAGAGACCTACATACCTTTTTCTTTGATGTATATTTTCTAGGCTCATAGGAAGTAATGGGATCAAAACAAAGTATATACCTTTCTTTTGATCTTGTGGTCAAAAAAATTTTTTTTTTATCTGCTGGTTTAACTTGGAGATATCTCTTCTTCAACTGATGTGGAGCTGGGCTTTATTTCATAAGTTTGACAGATATGACATGTATATTTTCAGAAGCTATCAAATAATTGTCATATCATTTATGAGCAAAATACACTTACAATATACAAAAATAAGATTTTATGTAATTTGAGTCCTATATAACACAATATCATGGTTAAGTGATTGCCATTTATTAGGTCAGACAGTCAGCAAGTAATACAAAGCAAGTATTATGTGCTATGCACTATGCTAAGTTCTCAGGGAGTTAACATTCTAATAAGGGATAATACATGAAAATAACTGTTTATAAAATTTATACAGCACAAATGGAAGTTCACCTCAGGGAAAACATGGGGCGTGACGGGGGGAGGGGAGCAAGGTGCAAGGTAGACTTTCATAAAAGGTAGAATTTGAACTAGTTATATCAGATTATAAGTTATAATATAAAAAAGACTTCTTTGGACAAAGAATCTTTCCTCATCTCTACAGACCTCACAAAGTTCCTGTTTTTGCTCCAAATATGTTTATAAGAACACATTTTCCAAACAAATGTACCTCATTTTCTACTTGGTTTGCTATATACTTCAAAGACTCTAATTAGTGTCAAAACAAACCTAAAAAGTTTATGATCATCTGAAAAATGAATGGCTGTGAAGCTTAAATTTTTCACAGTATTAGGAATGTGAAATGGATACTTTCCCCTCAGGTGGCTTACAAATATTTGGCTCAGGTTGGCTGTGCCTGGAAACTGTTAACACACATTAGCTATTTTAAGGCATGTGTGAAATCCTTTGGTGTTTTCCATATAATTCTTGGTGAACAGGTGGTTTTATCTTCAAATTGGCAACCTCCATAAATTGAACTAAAAGGAAATAGGGAAGATGACTACCTTCTCAGTTTCTGCTGCTCTTAAACACTATTATTATAGTAACATCTGTAAGAAACCTGTTGAAAAGTTACTTTTTCTGTTAATGGTGCTACAATCTTCTCTGTCATATGGGTTCAGCGTTCTGGCCATCTTTTCTTCCCATTTCCAGTCATTCACCAAGTTCATTTTCACCTTTTAAAATCTTGTCATACTAATCTAGTTCCTGCATGTAGTTCTGCTGTAACTTCTCTAATACATGCTTTTTATTCCTTCTCAGTGACAGCCTCTTCCAAAACAATACCTCTGGGTACAGGTAGAACAAGAATAATTCTTCCATGTGAAAGCCCTTTGGATACTTGTAAGACTGCTGTTTGTCTTCTTTAAGCTAAACATCTGCCAGTTCTTTTGAGTTGATCCATTTTTTGGCAGCTTCAGTTCTCGCCATTGTGACCAATCTTCTCTTCGCAAATATTTAGTTGATCACCATCCTTCCTAAACTCAGAATTAAACTCAATATTACCGGAGCAGAAAAGCAAGATTTATACTTTTCCTTATTCTTGGGCACTATACTTACTTCTCTTAATAAAGCCTGGTCTCATAGAGTCAGGATCTGAGTTCAGCCTTGAGCAAGTTGTAGAATTCATCAGTGTTTTAGGCGCCCTAACACTGTTGTTTGCAGAATATCTGACAATGTGCATTCATAGAGGGAATTTCCTCCTTGGAAGAACCTAACGCTAATGAAATCACAGACTCAGACCAAAAAGGAAACATTAGACTTCTTGGTTGATGTGGCACGCTGTAAACTCATTGTATTTGCAAGCCACCGAATCCCCTATGTCTTTTTCACAAGTGAATTGTTGTTTAGCCACAACTTCCTCAACCTGCATATGTGCAGTTGATATTTTTGAACTTGTGTTGAACTTCGTATTTATTTCAATATTTTGATTTTACTTTGATTCCTTTTAAATTCTGTTTTCAGTATGAAGCCACCATTATATTCTTTCAGAATCTTTTTAAGATACCAATTCTGATATCCAACATATTAGCTTTCCCTCTCAGATTCAGGTTATGACCTCTACCCATAGTCACAACTGTTGACCATTTTGGAGGTAACCAGATAAGCTAATATACATATTTCTAATAGTTATTTATGACTGTGGAAGCATTCACTATAGAAAAAACTTACATATCAGCCAAAATATTCTACCAAAACATACTTCCTTCCCATATTTACAGTCATATAATAATTTTTGTAGCTTTTTTTTTCCTTTCCTGAGACTGCTCCTTTTTTTTTTTTTTTTTTTGGTAGTTTTTTTCCTCTTCTACTAGAACCCACTTTCATCTTTTATCATTAGCCAGTTCTTTTGGTTATCATTTTTTCAAAACTTCTTTTCTATTTCACCTTAATCATAGATAATTAGTAGTTTAGGTTTTTTTTTTTTTTTTTTTTTCTGGTAACACAAGGTTTAGAAAGAGCTTTCTTCCATCTTCTCATGCTACCAGTTACATCATCAGACTTTGTACCTTCATTACAAATTTGTCCTTACTTAACTCTACCTTGCCTCACACTCCAGACATTAGTCAGTTTAATCTTTTGGTCACCTTACCATGTCATCTACAAATGGGCAATTCTGCCTTTATTGAGGTTGTTATCTAAATGTCCAGAACAAGACCAATTATCGAGATTGGTATGACACTAGTAGAATTCATGCCAGGTTGACATCCATTCCTGTTGATTTTGTCTGGTTCTTCAACAAATTCAGTCACCTTACTATCATCTAGTTCCTATTATCAAGATTCTTAAATGATCCTTGAGATTCTGCCTATGTCTTAAGATTATACAATTCTATATTTCTGCCTCCTTTAGCCATTTTGTCCAGTGAGGCTTCAATCATTATATGTGTGTCTTTTGTGTGGACAATGTCTTAATACCTTAATGCAACTGAAAACAGAAGCATTTTTGCCCCTCTTTTGTAGTTATAGTTGGCTAATTTTGAGGATTGTAGCTCTTCCACAACTAAAGCATCTTTCCTCATGACTAATTCTTCACAGTGGTATTTTTCTCCCTTTTTGGTTCTTTTTTTCCTACAGTTTTCTGAGATTTTTTTGCCTGACTATAAAATACTGTTAAATTATTCCTCCTGTGACAAATTTGAGTCTTAAGTAACATATAAAGTCTATTGGCTTATAAAGTTTGGATGTCAATATTTCAATTATATGCCTTCAGGATGGGATATACTATAAGGAAGATAAAGAGGGAAAAACAATTTAAAAGATGATCAATTTCTTTTATTCCCCCCTTTTTTTTTCAGTAACAACAATGCATTGCCAGTATTTTAGTTATCATGAATTAAATCAACTCTGTGCTGAAGTTGGTAGGGTGAAAGTTGATGCAGGCAGAAAAGAGTAATAATAAAAACAAAACAATCCCAAGCCCAAGGTTTCTTCCAGACAGTAGTGTGTTTTTGTTATTGTCTAAGGCAATAGAACAGGTATTATTTTCTGATATTTCCAGATACACATTTACATATATACAAGTATATGAATAAAGTCATAACAGTGTTCTGGGCATTTTTCTTTTTGTACTTTAAAAGTAATTTACTAGCATCGAGAAATCCAGCTTTCACAGTATTATTTTGCAATCTCCTAAAAGAAAGAGAAGAAAACAGAAATTCCAAAGTGGCAAAGAGGGCACATTGCCATCTTGGTTCATATAATTTTGTGTCTTTGAATGTGAAAATACATATCCCCAAGTTACATAGCTTCAAGAAGAAAGATTTTTTTTAATAAAAAATCTGATCAAATTCATAGCATATCTACTATAGCTATTTGTGATTTGACCAACTCATCTCACAAATCTTTAACAGTATTTCATTAAAACTTTCACCATTTGCAGGTTTTCACACTTCTAAACTCCAGTGTCTCTTTTGATTTAGAATTGTTGAGGATTTAATGAAGTTTAAATAAATTAAAACTCATATTGGTTTAGTGAAATAGCGGTGGGTATACAGTGCCCACCACAGTGTAGGCACATAATAAATATCTTTTCATTGATGGAAGATCACTACTTTGTTCTTCTTTTGCATATTCATCTTCATTTGAGGTCAAAAAAGAACTCGGAAAAAGAAGTTTTAAGATCAAAGAAGTTAAGGTAGAAGAAACCTGAGAGGTCATCTAGCCAAATCCCCTAATTTTATAGATGAAGAAAATAAGGCACCAAGATTTTGTCAAGATTTAAGTGTGTCAAAGGTCATACAAGTAATGAGAGAGGTAGGAAAGCTATGATATAGAGGTAAATGGTAGACATTGCTTAGAGAACTCACTTTTATTTTCCAAGGAACAAACAAGGAATGCTCCTTTTAACAAAAGGAATGTTCCTTTTAACCTCACTACTATGGATGAACAGTATGGTAGGTTGGGGAAAGATATAGGGTTTGTGCTGATTTGAGTAAAAGAAAGGAAAGGTGAGGAAGAGAGGGAATCATCTTTGGTTTTAACTTCCTGTTCCTCTATGACATGGTTTGAAAATTTTCACCCAATACTCTCATTTATTTTTCAGGGAGGGGACTGATGTTGCAGACTTTGTGTCTCCTAAATTGACTGTACAATACATATCTTTATTGTTTTGGGTCTCATTTTCCTTACCATTAAAGGTAGAAGTTGTATTAGATCATCTAAATCTCTATTAATTGTAACATTCAATGGTTATGAGTAGCTCTCTCCTAGACTATAGAAATAGATCTCTCATCTAGTTTGCCTGCTTCCAGGCACTCACCTCTGTAATCCATCTTTGCACAGATGCCAAAATTATCTTCCTAATGCACATCTTTAACAATATCACTCACTCCCTTGTTCAAAAAGTCCTTATTGTTTATAAGGTAAAATAGAAACTTCTCAATCTGAATCTGCTTGGTCAGAAGCTATCCTATTTATCCATTTCCCATCCTTATTTTACATTATTCACCTCCTCTCTAAAGTTCTTTCAAAATTTTCTCTGCCTCCCCCTATCTCTCTGTTTCTGTCTTTCTTTTCTTTTGCCCCTGCCAATTCTTTTAGCTGTCTCCTAACTATTCTTCTAGGTATCTTTTCCATACTATCCTTCACAGCTGTTTTACCAAGGTAAAAGTTTCCAAATGTTACACCTCAACTCAAAAACTTTTATATTCTCCCTGTTCCATGTAAGTAAAATATAAACTCCCTACCCTGTCCTTCAAAGGCCCCAACAATCTCAGTCTAAACTATTTTTCCATCTTCTTTCACATAATTTCCCTGTACATATTCTCAGTTCTAGCCAACCAGGATTACTTAGCACTTTTGCAGGATATTCCCCCCACATTGATGCTCAAAATCTGCTCCCTTCTTCATCTCTACTTTTTGAAATACTTCTATTCTTCGAAGGCCCAGTCTGTGTGGCACCTTGTCCATTAAACTTGATCTCTCATCAATCGTCCTCCACCTTCCACCTTCACACACAGCGGAAAATGATCTATCTCCCTCCTTAAATTTTCCTAGACTTCTTTACCTTTAACACATTCTCCTCTGAAGCACAAATTATATTTTTTTTTCCCTTACCTCTGTATCCCTTGCATCTGGAACATTGTTTGGTAAAAAGAAAATTTCACTTCTATTTTTCTCTGTAGGAGGGAAGCCTAACATTTGGTTTTTATGCACCTTAGAAAGTTATCTGTATGACTTAGAAGAAAACTCACTCACTGATCTGTGAGTAAACAAAATCCAGTTCAATTAATAAATATTTATTAAGTACTTATTATATGCCAGGCCCTGTGCTAAACTCCAGGAATGCACAAGAAGCAAAAGAAAGCCCCTTCCCTCAAGGAATTTACAATCTAATCTAGTCCCAGTTTTTCCAACAACAATATGATTTTCCTTTTCTTTAGTTTCTTTGTCCTCTCCATACCCATTTCCCAAAGTAAGAGTGTGGCTAACAGTTTCAATGTGTCTTTGAGATTCACTTTTAAAAAGAAAATATGCTTTGTCAATGCCTTTCATTTTTTCATAATAATCATTATGGTATTTACTGTTGCCCTCCCCTGTAATGTAGAAAACATACTTTATCATACCCTAACTTTATATGCCAGGCATATGCAAAATTTTGCCCGAATGTTCTCCTATAACTAGGGAGAGGATAAATTACTGGCATCAGGGAGACCATTTAGAAGTCTATTGCAATTGATGTTGTTTGTCCTTTTCAGAGAGGACCAATGACATCAAGAGGATGATGTCTCGACTTGCAAATGAAGTAGATTTAAATGAGGCAGAGCTGAGCAAAGCCATCAGCCTTACTCTGTCCTCCAGAGACATCTGAGTTCAGTGGCAAGACATAGGCCAGGATGGTGGAGATGGTCCTCAGTGTGGTGGGAGAACTTGACCTTTTTTAACCAAAGGCTTTTCCTAGTTTCAGTTTGTCTGAGGCAATACCCATTCAATGATTTGAGACTATGTAAGAACTGAGTCAAAAGATGTCATGGTTTACCTACTTCAAAGAATCAGTCTCAGGGTTTATGTCCAGAACAGAAATAATTGCTATTTACACTGATTTTGAGCCATCAAAACCCAAACAATGAGAGAATTTGTAGTTGTTCAAGAAAAATAAAAAGAACCTCAAAATCTATAACCACTTTCTATATGTCAGCTTTCATTGTTCCTCTTTAGAAAAAGATGTGAAACTTAGGGATTTGATTGAGCAATCAGTTTTCTGAGTGAACTAGGGACAGAGTATAGAACAGAGTAGAGACAGATATGACAAATTTTCCAGCCTCCCTTTTACTCTAAAAAGTGGCCAAGTAAATTTATATATCTATATACATATGTATATATACATTTATCTATCTAAATATGCAAAGGGATGTGGATAGCTATATATATATAGATAGATAGATAGATATAGATATAGAGATATATGTATGCATACATATATCACTAGATCTATAAATAGATGTAGACATATTTTCTTGAGGAATGGGATGTGATTCGAACTACCTTTACATTTTTTATTTAACAACATGTATGCTACCACTACAAGGAAAAACAACGATGGTTTCTTTTTTACTATCAAGTCTGTATGACTTGTCTTCCCAGCTTGATTGTCTGTTCTTCAGGGAGCACCACCATGTCTTCTAATTATTTTGTATCTCCCATAATACACAGTATTGTACTGGATACATTGTAGGTACCGACTAATTGCTTCTTATTGTTAATAAAGTACTGAATGTTAGGAAAGCCTGTGATTCAGTGTCTTTAATTATTAATCTCTGCTCTGTTGCTGGATCCAGAATGTTTGAAAAAACCCCACCCTTTAGAGTAGGAAAGACTACATATACTTCATTATGATAGAGGCAAAGCCCAAGGGGCCCACTCCCAAGATAAACTGATCCATTGTTTTGGGATGTTTCCTTAACAAATGGAGACCTGCAAGACTGGTAGGAAGTAGGTAATAGAGCTTGCTTACTTGAAAGGTAACTGCAGCTGGAATAACATAATGTGAATATATTTAAGGCAGAAAAGACTGGGGGATTGGGACAGTCCCTTCTGAAACTGTGGCTCTGTACAGGGGAGCCAGACCTATCTTGGGGGCACCTTAAACCCTGAGGTAGTAGGTTTCTGCTAATTAACTTATCCTTTATGCAATATCCACACAGTCTGCTTCTAGGGCCCCAGAATTTGATCTACCTCAGGGTTTCCAGTCCTGATTGCAACACTGAATAATAGATAATCACTTAAGGGTTTCCTGCAATAATTGCCTACACCTCATGTCTTTGAAAGATGTTTTGTTCTTGTTTTTAAATTACTGATATAACAGAATTCTTTTAATTCTTGCATTTGGAGTCAATAGCATCATGAGAGTTACAAGACAGTTTTTAAAGAGGATGAAATATATATCTGTTGCAATAAACATCTAGTATGATGGAAATTCTGGAACATAGCCTTCAAGTTTGCTATAATGTGGTTCACACCTATCATCCTTTAGAGTGTTGGGTTTTTTTTTTTTTTTTTTTTTTTTGGACAACATTGTAATTTCATTCTATCAAGCCATAAACATAATTAGAATTACAGAAACCTAGGATTAAATTCCCTTTCTCTTTGTGGCTGAACACCTCAGATATTTAAAAAAAAAAATTGGATAATGAACATTGCATTTTCCTGAGAAATAGAAAAATATTTCTATCTCCATGCAGAGGATGTTACCTGAAATACTTAGGATTGAATTGAATATTATACATACATTTTTTTCTGTCAGTATCTTACCGGTAAATTTTAATCAGAATTTATTTGCCCTAGCTTCCTGCCATAACTTACTGCCAATAATCTGTCTCAAAACAGTCTTTTGACTTTTGAACCCTACAAAAGTGGGTAGCCTATGGGTGCAGAGAATATTAGAGAACTGATTCAGATGATAGCCTATCATTAAGCTTCCCTTTGATGCTGGACTCATATTAGTTTTTAGGATATACTATAAGGTATGCTGTTTATATGGATATCTATAAGAATAATGTAACCTGTAATTATAAGTTATTGCTTTTAACATTCATTTACAAACAAACTAATATAATGTATGTTAGCAAAGCATGGCTTAGGTTGAAGGAAAAGTAAATTTTCTGCAAAAGCTACAGTAACTAAAAGACCTTAAGGTATTGCTTTGTCAATTAATAAAGAAGAGCAATTGAGGGCATTAAATTATCTGGTATCTCTGTGTAAATCACAATTATGCAGACAGGGCTTTTCTTTTTGAAACAATTTTTACATTACATAAACTGAAGGTTTTCATCCAAGTATCATTTCAAGAAAGAGGCAGGCTTAAATAATGGAGGCAATGGGGAAACATAATATTACGATAATGTTCTTTGGTGCGGTTTGGAAGGTTTTAGGAAACATTTGGAACTATTTTTCTCATAAAGTGACTTAACTATTGGAGTGTTATGATAGCATTTCCTTCTGCATTGCGTATGTTACAAAAGGAGTCCGGTTAAAGGGGACATCAATTCTAAATATCCTGATTAGAAGGATTTCCACAAACCAGGAAATTACATGCTAGGGTATCCTAGTATTAGTTTAATAAAAGATGTAGTGAAATGAGCAGTGCCTAGGTGATTTCCGGTGACCTATCAGCTTTCAAATACCCATTTCTCTGCAGCTTCACTTGGCCAAACTGCATTTAGTCATTTTCAGTGGATTTAAAATGACCTAGATTTTAAAAGAAAAAAAGCTATGACTTAATTGATTATCTGTTTCTATTGGGAAAATTGAGTTGTTTCTATTACATTACATATTATAGCTTGATACTGCCCTCAAACTGATGGAATAAATATAGTCTTTAAATTTTCCTTTACCCTAGCATTATTGGTCTTTTTTGGAACTTGACAGATGTATACCTCAAAGGTTCCACACATCTGTCAAGAGTTAGTACAAATTAAACTTCTTTCAGTATCGGTAACCATTCTGCCCTATACTTCTGTCACATAGATTTTGACTTTTTTGATCATTTTTTACTATTAACTTAATTTTGTATGCATTTTAATGCAGGTGAAAATATCTTTTCAAAACTTATGTTGCCCATGGCACTGAAAGTGCCCACTTTTTAGTTTAAGAAACTAATCTTGAGTTCTTTAGCATTATTGATCAATAACACTGTTCTAGAATAGTTTGATTAGAAACACAAAGAGTGGCAGATTACTGGGAGCTATACTTCCAGTTAAAGTTGCTACAATCTGTGAGAAATGTTCACTGTGATGGCTCTTTGAAATAGAACCTTTGGAAATCAGTACTTCTGGGGAAGGAGAATTTGAAACAAGTTCCCTATATTCTTTAGTCAACATACATCCAAATTCATTTTCTGATACTTATTAGCTCTGTGACTGTGGGCAAGTCACTTAACCTATTTACTTGAATTTCCTGATCTATGAAGTGGAAATAATAATGGCACTTACTTCCTGGGATTGTAAACATCAAATGAGATAATAATTGTAAAGTGCTTAGTTCAATGCCTGACACATAAGTGCTATATAAATGATGTTACTATTACCTATTTTAAAATTATTTGGTACTCTTTGATGTTTTGATAAGAAAGCAACAGAACAAGTAAAAGCAACTCTTAATAATGAAAGTGTTGAAGTTTGAGTCAAGTTCCTTTCTTTCTCATTTATTTTAAGCCTTTTCTTACTATATGACTTATACTATTAGTTTCCTAAGAAATCTATACCAGATCAGGTTTTCACTATTTCCCTCAAACTTTTTTTCCTTGATTCATTTATATGAATGGTTCTACTTTTTCCCCTTAGAGCAACCTGGGATACAGTCAACAAGTTGAAAAGAAGAGGACAAATGTCCATGGTAACAATGGCATTTTAAAACTATTGGACCAATTGTATTTGTCTTCCCAATAATTTCATCTTGACTATTGTTATAAGAGAAGAAATTGAAAAAGAGGTTCTTTAGGATGCTGATTTAAAAAAAAAAAAAAAAGGGAAAATCCTTACATTTATCACCTGCAGTATCTCTGAGAATACCTTCGAGCTGTCTCTGATCTTTCTTTAGCACTCACTTGCCAGTGGGGTGAGAAGGAAACCTGTTTGTGATTCCCACTTACTCTCTTGGTGCTATCAGCTTTACAAATCTGAAGGAGAACCAAAGATTTTTCACTTAACATAAGATCTGTTACAAAAGGACCAATCTCCTAAAACAGTCCTCTTTTCTCCATCCCCTCCTCAGAAGAAATTGTTAAAATAGAACTAGGATAACCTAGATTATGTAAGCAATTTGGATCATTGAATATTCTAGCTAATCAGTTTCTTTATCAGAATGAGAAATATTATCTCTGATGGTGTGACTGCTCTTTGAGGAGCCCAGATCTGGGCTTTAAGATCAATTTTTACATTACATAAACTGAAGGTTTATATTCTATCCAAATTTGGAGAATATAAGGAAGGCCAACTGCCAAAGTACTACTTGAGTGCTTCACATGATAAGACAGTGATCTGAATTCCCAAAGCCCAGAAAATCAGAATATAAACCCAGAGACCCCCACCAAACTACAAAGGCAGCAGCAGTTCCAGATCTGATCATTCACTAGTCTGATATCCAAGGAACAACAAAGCTCAGTTTGGATCATAATTATCATCAAGTCTGCCACAGACTGATGAATTATTTGTCCATTCTTGAAAACCATTTATAAGTCATGGAAGGATTCAATGGAAGGAGACTATCTTCCCCCCCACACCCCTTACCCTTCCATCTTGTCTTCTCTGCCCCAGATCAGAGATCTCTGAAATGAGAGACATTAAAGTACATTACCCATTGTTTCATAGCATCCTGGGTTCTGAATGGGATTCCTAGTTTCACTTTAAGAATCACTACAGTTAGCGAAGCATCCAAAAGCAATTGTTAAAAGATGTTCTTGTATTTTTATTCTATTGATAATTTCTTTTATGTATGTAGTTTATTTTATATACAATTGTTTGCATGTTAGCTCCCCCATTAGATTGTGAGTTCCTTGGGAGAAGAAATTATCTTCTAGTTTTCTTTGTCTCCTCAGTATAATAGTTGTCACAGAACGGGTACTACTTAATAAATTTCTATTGGCTGAAGACAAACATTTATTAGCATAATATGTAGATACTAGGTATTATCAAATAGATATATACATGTATATATATATATATATATATATCTGTATAAGTGTGTACACTGTATAAATTCTCCCATGCAATCTTTTAAAAATTGTGAAGAATGATAGAGATATCACCATTTTAAAGACAGGTAAATGTCTTAATTTATTTAAAAATGTAGAATCCTTGAATTAAAAGGTCAGGCACTTTGATTTTGATTCCTGGCAAAATTTTAGAACATATAAAAGCAATAATTTGTGAACATCTAGAAAAGGAAGTAATGTTTAGTAAGAGCCATTATGACTTCATAAAAAAATAACTTATTCTGGTCTACAATCCACTTATCTGCTTGGCAGAATTATGAAACTGGAAGATTCAGAGGAGTTTCATAAATTTGTGAACATTTATACATGTATTTCCACAAAACATTTGTCTATCATGTTATCCTTGTAGACAAGATGGAGAGTTGTGTGATGGACAATGATACATATAGGAGAATAAAGAATAAGTTGAATTACCAGACTCAAAGAAAAATACTAGCTCAATGTCAACTTGAAGGGAGTTCTTCAGTAGAGAGCTCCAGGTATCTCTATCTGATCTGTGCTCTTAAAAATTTTGATCACTTGTATTAATAGAAGCATAAATGACATGCTTAACAAATTTTCAGATGATAGAAAAGTTTGGAGGGATAATTAATATGCTGCATGATAGAAGTAAAGATTAAACAAGCTTAAATAATCGGCCAGATTAAAAAGGAAGAAATTTAATAGGTATAAACATAAAGTCCTCCATGCATTACGTCCATGCATTTATTATGAGAAGGACCTGGAGATTTTATTGAACTCACAGTCCACTATGAATCAAAAATATGACTTGGCAACCAAAATATTTAAGATTATCCTGGACCTGCATTAAGGAAAAGATAGTATAAAGTCCAAAGAAGGTGATGGTCCACTCTGTTGCATTCTGTTCAGACTCCCTTGCAGAATATACTGTTAAGTTCTGTGTGCCACATTTTCAGATTGGTTTTGACAAACTGGAGCTAGTATAGAGAAAGGCAGACAATAAATAAGGCAGCCATGCCATTTTAGAATTGTTTGAAAGGAAGTGAGAATGAAAAAGAGAAGGTAAAAAAAGGTAACAGCGTGCCTGACTTCAAGAATTTGATGGGCCACAATGTGGAAAGAGATTAGATCTGCTCCTTTGGCCCCAAAAGGCTGAATTAGAAATAATGAGAGAGAATTGCAGAAAGGCATTTTGAGGTCTCATATAAAGAAAAACTTCCCATAATTAAAATTTCCTGGAAGCCAAATGTCCCATTTTAGCAAAGTAAATACTTTGCTGAATACCTATAACAGATAGATCTCATTAGATCCTCACAACAACTCTATAAAGTAAAGGCTATGTTTCCATTTTACCCAGAAGGAATCTGAGATTGAATATGGGATGGGTAATCTCTTGGTGAGAATGTTAGAAATTATCATAGTTTCAATATCATTTGAATTAGATGAATACCCTTCAAAAACTGATGATTTCTGAATCATCTGGATTTTCTGAGATTGTTACTGTTACTATCATTCTATAATAAAATAATGTCTAGAAGCCAGAGTTTAGCATCTAAAATCATATCTGGTTAAAATATATTTCAGACTTTCCTGTGTCCTTTAGTGACTCTTCCTCTTCTTCTAACACTGTAAGTAAAATCATTCCCCAAACTCTACATTCTCTCTTTGTTTTTTTTTTTTCTTTTCTTTTTTTTAATTAAAGCTTTTTATATACAAAACATATGCATGGGGTAGTTTTTCAACACTGACCCTTGCAAAAAACTTTTGTTCCAATTTTTCCCCTCCTTTCCCCCACCCCCTCTCCTAGGTGGCAGGTAGTCCCATATATGTTAAATATGTTAATGGGCCTAATGTATGTTAAATACAATATTACATTCTTTCTTGATAATTATAACTACATTCTCAGCTTCAATCTCTGTAGAGATGATTTCCGTGTGTGTGTGTGTGTGTGTGTGTGTGTGTGTGTGTGTTTGTGTGTGTGTATGTGTGTTTTAGACTGCTTCAGTTTTCTCTTGGTTATTTCCATCTGGAAGTCCTAAAGTACCTCAAATTGAATATGCCATGACTAAAATCATCCTGTTTTCTCCATAACCAGTTCCCTGCCTACTTTCTGGTAAGGATACCATCATTCTCTGGATCACCTCTGCATGAAAGCTCTGATTCATTTTGACACCTGAACTTTTTACTTACCCCACATTTATAATTATTTGTTGTCTTGTCAATTTCTCCCCCAGAGTATAGTTTCCTCTTTTCTAGTAACACTTTTATCTGAACATTAATTTAGATCTTAAAACTTCTGACTCAAATGGTAATAGTAGCTGCCTAGTTGGTTTTCTCATTTTCAATGTCTCCTTTTTTAAAAAATCTATCCAGTACTGGGGACCACATTAATGTTTCTGGTTACTGCAATTTTGAACATACCCATCACTAATCCTTCACCAGGAAGTACAAAAGCAACTCCAGTTTCCTTTACATATCATAAAAGACCCAATGCAATTGTGTTCAAGTCTATGTTTTCTGTCTTGTCTTATACTGTTTACCTTAATTTACCTGTCCTGGTTCTAATGGGCCTAAAGTACTTGCCCTTCTCTCAGGTATATGTTGGAGCCAGCTCTAACCTAGAAGGCAGTTATTAAATTTTCACTGTGAGTATTTGCTGAATACATTTTTTTTTCCTCTCCCTGAAATCCTGGTTATTAAACATTTGAGAGCACACACAGATATCTCTTCCCCATTCTTATATTACCTAGAA
The DNA here is from genome assembly GCF_016432865.1 of Antechinus flavipes. Classification (NCBI taxonomy): domain Eukaryota; kingdom Metazoa; phylum Chordata; class Mammalia; order Dasyuromorphia; family Dasyuridae; genus Antechinus; species Antechinus flavipes. The sequence goes on along the minus strand of NC_067400.1, from coordinate 371,807,246 downwards.
ACATTGCTTGAGCTCAACAGGAAGGTAGTATAAGACTCAGAGAGTGAAGTCATCACCAAACTGAAGGCATGCCGATTATTGGCCAGCAACAAAAACTCTAAGATGCTTTGTATCAGTTATTTCATTTGAGCCTCAGAATAACTTATCTTTCCCATACTCATCCTACCTCTGATAGAGACTTCTAGATTGTTCAGTAGATAAAGTAATGAACCTGAAGTCAGAAAGACCTGAGTTTAAATCTGCCTCAGGCACTTTAACCTTATTCAATCTCGCATTCCTTCTGTGTAAAATGGAAACATTAATAGCCTTTACAGGATTGTTGTTAAGTACCCAATGAGATCTATCAGATGTAAAGTGCTTTGCAAAATTTTAAGTGTATACTTCCTGTCATCTTTGACATTGAAATCTTACCCATCCTGGAAAATTTAATTAAAATCCTACTTCTTTTATGTAACCCAAGCACACTGCTGCAATCAGACTTTAGTTCATATGAATTCCAGCATTATATTATTTGTGCCTCTTTTGTACACTGATACATGGATTTCATGTTACACTTTGAAAATATGTGACTTATCTCCTTGACTAGAATATAAGAACCATAAGGACAAAAACTAGGCTTTCTTCATCATATTTATTATAATACTTGTATAGAGCTTGCCTTGTGGGCAATTCAAAAAGCATTTTCTGAATTGAACTGTATTTTGGCTGATATGCAGTGGTTGAACCTTGCTAAAATAACATTTGTGGTTTGCTGATAAATAAGTGATCTGGATACAAATCTTATTCAGGTTCTCTTTCTTTTGATTTCAGTCACCCCTTTGTAGCTAGTAACCTTATTTGGACAAGAACATAGCAAGTTACCAAAATTGAACGCTAGAAATCTTTTTAAAATATAAAAAAATTGTAAATAGAAAACCATGTTTTAAAACTATCGTATTTATGATCTCAAAACACTATTTTTATTTTCCTCATAAAAATTAAGCATTATATACTAGAACCTTAGTATAATACTACTCATTATATAGAAAAATTTGTCATAAGGTTGATTCTTATTGGTCTGATTAAAGGGTTAGTTACTAAAGTTCCAGCAAATCATGTAATAAAAAAGTTTACCTATCTCCACTCCAGCCTTTCTTTGCCCACACATAATCACACAGATCACTGGCCACAGTAGGTCAAAGGATATATATTCTTTTTGAATATAGATTACATCTCCACCAATCCAGGACTCTTACGTAGTGTGAATGCTGATCTTAGAAACAGAGATGTTTCTAATTAACTAAACTTTAAAGCCCATTTTAATCACTTAGAGAATTCTTGTACACATCTGTGCTGCAGGAATAACTGGATTACCTCCATGGATTTTGTGTGTGGGTGTGTGTATGTGTGTGTTTTTAAAGCAATGCTATAACTCTGTCCAAATGCTATTCAATGCTGCTTTAATGTTTAGAAGCTAATGTGCACTTCGTAATGTAGTTTAAAAATTGAAACCTCTCCTACCTTTTATATTCTACTCTTGTAAATTCTATTCGTTTGTGGAGACCAGTCATTTGAAATACGTGTAACATACAGTCCAGAACTACTTCTCTCACAATTTGATCTAACCTAAATCAGCCACAGAACTAGTACTTTTAATGTGGTTTTTATTCATCTGAAAGTGACATCAGTGTCTTTCTATTCTTTTTATTTTAATAAAATAGTGCTCATATTGAGTGTTGGCGCCAATAAAGGAAACTGAGTCCCATAAGGAATTTTTCATTAGGATAAATGAAGTGCTATGGATAAACAAGTCAAACCTAATGTGACAAGATGGCATGAAGAGCCATAAAATGCATGACTCTACTTATGGGAAAATGTGGCAAGACTTCTTGGCATTTTCCATGTCATCTGTGTGTATATTTGAGGACAGAGGGGATGATTTTGTTTCATCTCCTATGGGGAAGTATATTTCTCAGAATTCTTAAGAGTTGAACTCCTTCTGGCACAAATGGACCTCAGTTAATTGGAAATAGAACTATTAATGATTCAAGACTATTAACTGATCTTTTTCTCAGACTTCCACAGTGAGAATCACTTTGACCACTTTTTTCTTCCTTTTTAAAAAATCAGAAGTCAGAAAGATCTGAGTTCAAATCCTGCCTCAGGCACTTTAACCTTTCTCATTCTCAGATTCCTCATCTATAAAATGGGAGTACTAATAGCCTTTACTTCACAGGATTATTATGGGGACCCATACGATAACAAGTGTAATATGCTTTGCAAACTTTAAAGTGCGTGCTTCCCATCATCTTTGACAATAAAATCTTATCCATCCTGGAAAATTCAATTAACATTCCACCTCCTTCATGAAGCCTAAGTGCACATCACCCCTGCAACCAGACATGATTTCTAATTCACATGAATTCTAATATTATATGGTTTGTGCCTCTTTTGTGCACTGATGCCTTTATTTCATATTATACTTTTAAAATGAATGATTTATCTCCTTGACTAGATTATAAATTCCTTAAGGACAAAAACTGGGACTTATTCTCTATCATAGTCCTTAGAAAAATTTAAAGGGCTTGCCTACAGGAACACTCAAAAAATGTTTGGGACTTATTATCATATAGTTTCCTTCTGATCTCTGCATTATAGTAATGATTCTTAGTTCAAGTTTTTGTTGGTTGAAGTCTCCATGTCAATAAATATAAAATTTTAATGTGAAAAAATTGCTATTTCAAGAAAACATTCTTATGTAAAATGAAACTATTTCTCTGTTTCAGGAGATGGTTCTTAGAAACAGCATTTTGTTGATAACCAGTACAGGAGGCATTTCTTCTGGTCCTTGACCAGGGACAGTCATTCTTTAGTTAAAAATTATCTTTGTCATTAAAAAAAAATTTTAATCTATATTTTTTTTGTATCATAGGATAGAAAAGGAGAGCTAATGTTGATTGAGCCAAAGTTAAGATGATTATACTTTGATTTCAAAGATTTATTAATCATCCACTATAACTAGGCCACCCTGAAAATAATTACTTCTGAGTCTGTATTAGGTAAAAAGAATGAAGAATTTGAGAAATTTTAAAACAAACTTGATAAACATTTAAACTAAGTCAAAATATATTTTTATGCTAGATAAGGAGAAAGTGCTGAAAAATACATTGAATTGGATGTTATATATTGCTTAGGTCAAGAAATAAGAAAGACTTTTAGAATTTTTGGAAATCTTATGTCTATACTTCATTAATTCTTTGTTCCAGAAGAGAAGTAGAAGATGCTAGACTTGACAAGAAATGGATAATATAAGTAATAGAGCTGTTTCTACCCTAACAGGAAAAGACTGATTATAAGTAGAGCAATCATTAGCAACCAATGCCTAAAATTGACTGGCTAGGATGGAAAGAAAAGAAAATATGGGATTAGATAGCAGCAATTCCATCCCAAACTTTTAAAACAAATTATTGACTCAGAGAGTCAAAAGCAACATATAAATACTAGCTACTCTTTTTTTTTGCTCTTTTAATTATTATTATTATTATTATTATTATTATTATAGCTTTTTATTTACAAAACATATGCATGGGTAAGTTTTCAACATTGAGTAAGTTTTCAACATTGACCCTTTCAAAACCTTCTGTTCTGAATTTTCCCTTCCTTTCCCCACCTCCTCCCTAGATGGCAGATAGTCCAATACATGTTAAATATGTTAAAGTATATGTTAAATCCAATATATATATACATATTTATACAGTTAACTTGCTGCACAAGAAAAATCAGATGTAGAAAGAAAGAAAAAAAATTTGAGAAGGAAAACAAAAATGCAAGCAAACAATAACAGAAAGAGTGAAAATGCTATGTTATGGGCCACACTCATTTGCCATTGTTCTCTCTCAGGGTGTAGATGGGTCTCTTCTTCACTGAACAATTGGAATTGGTTTGAATCATCTCATTGTTGAAGAGAGCCTTGTCCATCAAAGTTGATCATCATATAGTCTTCTTATTGCTGTGTATAATGATCTCCTGGTTCTGCTCATTTCACTTCCCATCAGTTCTTGCAAGTCTCTCCAAGTCTTCTCTGTATTCATCCTGTTGCTCCTTTCTTACAGAACAATAATATTCCATAACATTCATATACCACAATTTACTCAACCATTCGCCAATTGATGGGCATCCATTCATTTTCCAGCTTCTAGCCACTACAAACAGGGCTGCGACAAACATTTTGGCACATACAGGTCCCTTTCCCTTCTTTAGTATCTCTTTGGGGTATAAGCCCAGTAGAAACACTGCTGGATCAAAGGGGATGCACAGTTTGATAACTTTTTGAGCATAGTTCCAAATTGCTCTCCAGAATGTCTGGATGTATTCACAATCCCACCAACAATAATACTAGCTATTCTTAAAAGGAAGAAGCAGCTAGGTGGCATAGTGAATAGAGCACCAGCCAGAAGTCAGCTCTACTTATCTCCCTAGTTTTATATTTGGCCACAGATAACTTGGTAGCTATGTGACTCTGGGCAAGCCACTTAACCCTATTTGCCTCAATTTCCTCATCTGTAAAATAAACTGGAGAAGAAAATGATAATTAATATCTTTGCCAAAAAAACTGTCACAGAGAGTTGGACACAACTGAAATAATTCAACAATAAAATTGTGACTAGTAGGAAATAAACACAAGACAAATACATTGATTGCTAAACATATAATTTCTGCCAGTCACAGTGAGAATAAAAAGGGACTCAGAAACCATCAACAATCTTCTCAAGAAATGATATGCTATTTTAGAATACAAGCAAATGTGTAAATATTAATACACACACACACACAAAGAATTAGCAGAATCACCTTAAAAATAAAAATTGTCAAGGATTCAAGGGAAAAAATGGATTGCATAAGACTTAGCTTGAGATCTGTTTGAGCCAGATATCTGCATGAATATGTGTAGCTGGAACCCAAAGAACAAACAGATAGGAAATAAAACAGATCTGCTGGAATTTGAACTTGAAAACTTTTGAACAGAAAAGTGTAACATCACTGCATCTGCACATAAGGAAGATTCATCTGGCAGAAGTATAAAGGATAGATTCATAGAGAGTAAAACTGTTCCAGTGTATGGAGGAACATATAGCTATTAGGGAACCAGGGAACCAAGATAGTGGAAGAATAGAGAGAGAGACAGACAGAGAGAAAGGAGGGTGCTAGAGAAAATGCTTACAAATAATAGTACTTAATAGCTTACTTAATATGGGTAGTGATTTTTTTTTAGCCAGTACTTGAGTCAGTTCCCTTTCAATGGAAAGTAATTTCCAGGACTGTAGTTATTCTTACCAAATCCTGTCCTTCCATTCTTCCCCTACCTCCCACCCCAGAAAAAAATGTCTAGTGGAATTTATTACCTATTATTACCCTATTGAGAATGAACTCAAGTTCTTGTTACTTGGGCAGGGCTCATTTCGTTACTCATCAAGAACATTCAGAAACCACAAACAGCCAATCCTACCATTTTTCTGACTTTGGACATTCTGTATTGCATCCTGAAATACACTGCAGTGTTGCTAGGGATATATAAATGCATACATATATGGGCTTCAAGGTATTTCCTGATTTAAGACAACATAATATGTTAACAAATAAACTTGCTAAATAGATTAAGAAGATAATTATTGCAAAAAGGAATTTTCCCTCTAAAATATTTAAAATGTGGTTAGATATACACTTCTTCCATTTATATATATTTTTGAATTATATAACCATGGTACCTTTCGTTTTCTCATATGTAAGATAAGCATATTGGATTTGTTGGACTAGATAATTAACAAGGTTCCTTCCCCCGCAACATATATGATTCTCTGATGCTATTAGCTGTGAAAGAATATTATTCACTATGGAAGAATATCTTTCTTTGCATAGCTGTTGAAGTGAGACATTCACTTGAAGAAAAAACTGTTTTTAAATCTATTTTCATAAAAGTCACATTGACTACTATTCTACCTGTAGCCTGTCTAATAAAAATGGTTGTCAAAAACCTAGTACTTCATTTGTATCAGTAATCCAGTAGAAAGAAATTCAACAGTATAGTAATATGACACTAAAATAAAATGTATGACTTTTCCTGATCTTTTTTTTTTTCTTTTAAAATATAAAAGGCCCTTAGTTGGTGCAATAGATAAGGCATGGGACTTGGAATCAAGAACACCTCAATTCAAATCTATACTCAAACGTTTACTAGCTGTGTGACTAAACAATCACTGTTTGCCAGTTTCCTCATCTGTAGAAAGGAAGGAAAAAAACACCTCTTAGAGTTATCACAAAGATGAAATGAATTAATATTTGTAAAAAAAAAAAAAAAAACTTTGTAAGCCTTAAAGTAGCATATAAATACTAGTCATTGTTGTTATCGTTATTATTAGTAGCTATTACTAGGCTAATAACAATTAACTTTAAGACATCCAGTAATTCTTGTGGACCAAAATATACTCTATTTTGATTTGTGATCTATCACTTTGAATAATCTGTGATTTCATCAGTATTGGTACTTGCTTCATAGATTGCAATTCCTCCATGCTGTATTTTCTTGTGCTGCTCATATATATATGTTTGAAACTTTTAAATTTCAAGGTATTAATATATCATTCAGCTTATCCACCTTTCTATTGTTTTCCATGACTGGCCCACCTTCTTTTCTTGTCAGACACTTCTTCAATGATTTTTTTATTATTATTATTGCATGCTATCTTTTAGATTTTACATTATTGGTAACGTGCTTTTGTCCACCAGCATTGTCCCATTCTCCTTCAAGATGTTTGTAATTAAGTTTTGAGAGATTCATATTTTCTTCAAAGCAACCCCATGAGATAGGTAATATAATGATTGTTATCATTATCCCATAGATATCAATGTGGGATCAGAGAGGTTGTCTCTAATCCCCCAATTGCAAAGTCTTAAAGCCAGGGTTTTTTTGTCTTTTGACTCTTAAGTTCATTGCCTTTTCCCATTATATCATGCTGCTTTCTTTGAATGCAGATCTTTGAGGGGATTGCATTAAAATAGAGTGAAATTTAGTCTCACCAAACTAAATAGATATCCATACTAGTTTGCCCTGACATGTTTTTTTTTTTCTTTTTATATTTAAATACATATATTCCTTCTCTGAATCCCACTCAGTGCTTTTGTGGTCTCTCCTGCCTTCTTTTGAAAAACATGAAAAACTTTCATATTTTATTTACATTCCAATGATATTACAGTATATCCAGCAGTCCAAGCATATCCATCTACCATCAGAATACTCCTTTCGATCTTGATGTTTCCTAGAGGCTGTCATTTTGCTCTAAACTTGAAAAATTTTGGGGAAAAAAGCAAATAACTTAGTCTCAAGTTTTTTTTTAATATATATACTAAGTGATTTATTGGCAATAGAAGTTGATGAAGTTTTTTCTCTTAATATTTGAAGTTTTGGGGTGAAAAGTCAAATTGCTAAGATTTGAAAATTGGAATAGAAAATATAATCTGAACATGAAGCAAATCAGTACATAACACTTCAGCTTTTCAAGTGAAGAAAGGGGGTGGGGTGGGGTTGTACAGAAAGTTGGAATTGCTGGTGATTCTGCTTTGTTCAGATTGTGGGTAGGCAAATGAAAAAATGACTGTAGTTTTGATGACCATCTGTTCGTGTTTCAGAGATCAGGAAACCAGTGCTTTAAATTTCCAAGTTTTACTTTCCTGGTTTACACAGTGTGTGGACTAATTTGAGGGGAGAAGCCAGGATAAGTGAAGTCTGGAAGCTAAGGAAATAAAAATGAAAACAGAAACAAGTGTAAGGTAGCATATCAGTAATAAAGAATGAAGGGGGGATATTTCTTTGATATATCTATTTTACAATAATAAAGATAAATTTACTGATAAAAAAAAGCGTGGGAAAGAAGAGAAATATAATATTTATTTGAAAAGTGTGCCTATTGTGATTATTTTATTTCAGGATATGAGTATAAATGGCAACTTTTGATTAGGATAAAATGAAGAAAAACATTTCAAATAATTAAAAATGTCATTCTTTAGTAGCTCTTACAAGAAGACTTCAATTAATAACAATAAAAATGTACATCTCTTCAGGCATAAAATGAACGTAATTCAGACAGTTACTACATAGGGGATTATTTCAGTGTTCCTATGGAGGTACAGAGACCTGGGTTTCTGTAATAAAAAACAGTTGTTAGTAGTAACGTCAGAATTGCTACTGATTATTACCATTATTGATTTTAATAATATATTTGTATATGGAGATTTATACATTTTCTAAAGTGTTTTTCACATTATCATGACAGCACCAGGAAGTAGATAAAAGGGCAGCTATTATCTCTATTTAACTACTGTAGAAATTGACACAAGGTGACAGGGGCAGTAGAAAATACTTTCCTTTTCCCTTAGACTCTATTCATTCCTGCTAACATGATCTTATAGGTTGGTAGTTTAAAAACATTTTCCTCCAAGAAAGATTCATTTTGGCATCTGAGAAAATTCACAGTTATTCTTCAAGATTTGTCCCCAAAATTCTCTTATCTTGGATAGCCAGCTTTCTTTACTTTTGCAATATTTCCAGACTCATTTCATTTCTCTATCTAACAAAAAATAAATATTAACTCCTGACCTTTTATTTTCCTACCATTCCTTACAGTAACTACTTCAACCAGTAATAGTTTTATCATTTTTTTCTTTTTTTTCATTACAGAATCCAAGAAAATCACAGCAGATTCCTAGGGAAGCTCCAAGGTTAGAAACATTGTCTTGGAGGAATTCCTAGATCTGGTTCAAAATAAAGAAGTGATACTACTTTATTCAATTTGACTATATTTTCCATCTTATTTTCAACTTCTAAATAATGCTTCCAAAAAAAGAAGAAGAAGAAGAACCAGAGCATAGAATACATAATTAGAAGCCAGTTTCAGTTTGCTGTGGATGTCTATAGAAGACATGAGACAGCTAGGTGGCCCTGTGGATGGAGAAGCATATCCAACCTAAGACTGAAATAAAATCCAGCTCAAGATTCTTATAAGCTGTGTGACATTGGGCAAGTCACTTAACTTCTATTTGCCTGAGTTCTGTCAACTGTAATAAGGGGGTGATAATATCACTTACTTCACAGCATTGTTGTGAGGATCGAATGAGATAGCATTTCTAAAGCTCTTGGCACAAGGGTGCAGGGCAGCTAGTTGGAGAGAATGACAAGTTTGGAGACAAGAAGACATCTTCATAAATTCATGTGGCCTCAGACACTTAGTAGCTATATGACCCTACATTGGAACTAAAAATAAAATGAATGAGGAGAAGTATTATCCAATGTTCTTAAGAGAGTATGGATAACCTACAGAGAAAATTCAGTAGCACATTTATGCATGCATGCATCAGTACATCTTAGAGTAGAAAGTTAAAAGTCTGAAGCAAGATCTTGCTGTTCCACAGGTGATCCTTAAGTGAAATGAGCCTTAAATGAATAGGTGAAACAACTTTAAAAAGGAAACTTTAAAAAAGGAAACAAAAGAGGAAAAAAAGAATAGCGTGAAGTAAGGGGAAATTCTAATCAGGAAATCAGAGGGTAAAACAGTGTGACCAGTGAAGAAAGGGAGAAACTAATTTACTTTGGAGCTATTTAATAGGTAAAAGAGGAAACCAAGCTTTCTGTGGAAGAAGCAGGTTCTTATTATCTCAAGGAATAAGGATAACCCTGCTAAAACACACTAATCAATTCATATTTTCCCAATTATTTAATTGGTAGAAATGATTAATTATAAGACTGTTACAAAAAAATTAGGACAATTTATAGGCTAAAGATTGAACTTGTATAGAGAGGTTTAGATAATTGTCTTTAGTCAGTGGGATTGACTCATTTAAAAATACCTATTCTTTTGGCTTTCTATAATATCTGAAAATCTACTGTTTGAGATTTGCAAGATATATGGAGCATGTATTAAGCACTTACTTATTATGTGCCAGGAACTGTGTTAAATGCTACAGGGAAAGATAAAAGTGAGACAGTTCCTATAATCAGAGTGGGTACATTCTAATGGGGGAAGGTAATCCACAAAGGAATGATGGAAAGAGAGGATAAAGAGCTGGAGAAGACTAGGAAGTGGTATGGAAATTAATTCCAGTTAAAGCATTATCCCACATTAATATGTCAATATTAGGATATTAAGCATTGCCATTCATTAATGACTTAATTTGAATTAATTTATGAGATTACTTTTTACTGGCTCAGCACATAACCAAGTAAGTTTGATTTGGCAGTAGGGTCCAGAATACAGGGTGATTCAGCTCCAAGTGAGATGCTACAAGGAGAACACTGTGGAACAGTGTTAGTACTTAGTACTTAAGCATAAAAAGGGGTATTAGAGTAAAAAACAATCATTACCTAGTTTACAATTGTACTTGTGATCCTTCTTTACTAAAATGAATTACTGTGGTAATTCTGGGTGTAAAGTAGGGAGTTCTTTGATGTTGTTTTGAGAGAGTTTTTTATTTGATTTTTTGATTTTGTAAAGGGGTGTACATATGTTAACAAGGGTGGCTGAGTTGGAAGAATATTTATTCTGGCAAAGCACTGGATAGGCTGGTTATGCTCAGTGCAAAGACCTTAAAGTTATTACACAAGTAGTATTGAATATTACAAAGATATTTTACGAATAAGACAACTGTTCTTATTAGTAAGCAGTTAAATTAGCAGTGTATAGAATCTAAAACACTTGGAAATTAAGAGGAAATAGGGAATTGAGACATAACTATTTAATTTAAATAGTACTAATCACTTAAAATCTATTGCCAGAAAAGACTACATAAGCAAATGATATAAATGAGATGTGAAGTGTATTTGGGGACAGCGGATATAGGGGGTGCATGTAAACAGAGAGCAATTTTCAGAAGCTATTGAGGGAAATTTAAAGTCAGGATAAGAACTTTATTCATGTCCTTTGTTTCATTAAGACTGGCTGTCCAACTTCCTCATCACTTAAGGCCAATCTAGTGGTGCACTGGCCCTAAAGTTAGGAGAACCAGAGTTCAAATGCAACTTCAGACATTTGATATTTACTAGCTGTGTGACTCTGGACAAGTCACTTAATGCTGATTGCCTCACTAAAAAGCAAACAAAAACATCCATACACACTTTATTTGTGTGTCCATCTAGGGATGGAGGGAAAGAGATAGACATTTGTCTTTGAAGTATAATAAGTTAATTAAGCTATTGAGTTTTTCTCTCCTAGCCCCTATTAGATTTGCTTTAACAAAATGCTTCAACATTTTGAGCCAAATCTGTTATAAACCAAATTTCTCTCAATTCAGATTTTCATTTCTTAAAATTATAGCTTTAAAGCCAGAAGAAATCTTACCAGTCTAAGTACCTTGTTATATAAATGAGAAAACTTTGACCTCAAGAAGCTAAAATGACTTTCTCAAGAATGTGTGATCCTTAGTTGTTATATCAACCTATAACTGATTTCTTTGATATCATTTTTCTATGCTGTTGAAAACAAATGTGCAGGTAAAATATCCATGCTCACTATCTTTTCACTGGTTACTTACTAAATATTATATTTCATATTGACTTTGAGAGTTTGCTTCATGACTGCACTGGAAAATAGTGTTTGTTTCATGAGTTAAAAAAAAAATAGATCAGGAGAGCTAATAGGAGTGGCTATTGTATCATACTACTTATGTGAAGATAGTAATATTAGTACATTTTTTTCTGAATTTATTCCATGGATATTGTCCAAGTAATATTTTAGTACTTCAGAATACTTCTAGAAGCTCTGTCACCTGCTGACAATTTAAACTGAGTTGGACAAACATTTAGTCAGGAAGCATTTACTAAGGACCTACTATGCCTTAGGCACGTGCTATTCACTGGGGATACTTAGAATGGCAAAAGACAGTCCCTAACCTAAAGGAACTCTTGTAAAGTGGCAGTGAAAGTAAAGATGCAAGAACACTGCTGGCCTCAGAGAAATGCAAAGTGGCCCTGTTAGCCTTTTGTGACTGTATCATGGAGATACAACCAGTCAACTGAGCATGAACCTGTTTTCCTGCTTAATCTTTTGAGGTCTGAACATGTAATTTCTTAAATGATCATTCACATTACTTATGAATTTCTTTATCAGTAATTGACTTTTATAAAACATGTGAAAAGAAAGCTTAAATTTATGCATGCATACATATATACAGACAGACATCTGTATATAGGCCCAACATCTACCAAACTTAAAGCAAGACATTCTTGACTTCTACTTAAGTTTAATATAAAGTTGCTAAATCTGATATGTAAGACACATGTTGTTTTGCATGATTTTTTAATTATCTTAGATCTGTGCTTATGTGACTAATTCCTAAAAATGCTAACTTTGCAATTAATTTGCAACACATTATTTAGTTACAGTGGATTTTTCTATTGTAAAGTACTAGCGTGCCTGTAGCTTATTTGACTGAACACTTGCATTTTCCTCCCATATTGATTTTAGGGATGTGATTTCTTACCTTTACTTAAGACCCCTGATACTTTTCATTTTGGTTTCAATCCCAATAATTTCACGGAATTTACTTTTTGTCCAAATCCAATGATACCTTCTTTTGGACACTAGATCATAGTGATTTCTTTATTATGACACCTACTAAAGATGAATTTTTTTGTTTTGTTTTTCTTTTCAAGTATAAGCATCATCTTTGCTGATCCTAACAGTCATGGGGAGATTTGATATGCCCAGGCATGGAATGTCAGCATCAGCTGTCAGGGACATAAAAGAGTGAAGCTTTGGGAAATTATACCACATGAAGAAAATAGCTAAGTTTTCCAGATTCCTCACATGTTGGCTTCCTGATCTGGCAGGAACTTTTGAGCCCTGAATCCCTACTCCAACCTCTTCATCAGTCCTTGGATTTCAGCATTCCAGTGACATCATTTTACTAACCTGGGTTGATTTTTGGACTTCTATTTGTTCTTTCAAATTTGGGTCCTGCCTTCTTTTCTCCAGTCATGGATTGTCTCATTACTGCTACCTTAAGTTTCCCCTCTCTTCATCATTTTCTGTGATTATTGTGAACCATTTAACAATCTCTTACTTGAATTTCTTCCCTTACTGAGATGGTCTCATTGCTGTAATCATGTATACTTAATTCACCTTTCCAGCCAGAATCTATATCTCACAGACAATCTAAATCTTAATCCCATATAAACTCCAGAATATCATCACTATATACCTAGACTACTTTCACCCAGAGTATAAAATGACAAAATTATAACCATGGAACTCTACTCCTGTGAGCTTTACTCCCAGCTCAGCTTCCTTATTAGAGTGTAACATTATCATCTTCCAGTCCTTTAGACTTGGAATCACCATTATTCTCTGTTTTCTATCCTCTGGCCTTCCCTTTCTCCTTTGCTCATTTTCCTTTGTGATAACAACCACTAAATCATACATATTCAGTATTTTATATGCTGTCTATCAGATCTTTCTATCCTCTTCCCCCAATTAAAATCCTTATCTTACAAAATAGCTATTGACAATCTCTGTCTTACTGACCTCACCTATATGCATTTCGTTTACTGGCTCATTTAGTAACTACTTATTAAGTATTCACTGGGTATAAAATATTTTCCTAAAACCTCTCCTTATTACAATCTATCTTAAACTTAGCCGTCAATAATGTATCCCATGACCACTACTTCATCTGTACTATTTCCTTTTATCAGTTTATGAATCAAGTTGAAACTCCTTACTATGGGCTTTGTAACTGGCTGCCCATTCCCTTATTTTCTGTACTCATGTCAGATATACACCTACCTATTCACATCTTGTCTTGCCTTTCTTTATCTTTGTTCCTTCAGGTACTACTCTAGATAGTAAAAAGGCTGCCTATAGTTTTTGTAGATTGTTTTCTTCCTTCCACCATAAGTCCATGACCATGTCAACATTTAAAAGCACCTATAAACACTCCAGTTTTCTATATTAACTCTCTTCCATGAGCCTGCTTTACCTAAATCAGATTGGCAACACCAATTTTTTTTTTTTTTTTATCTTTAGCAACATAATTACACTAGTGTTTGTGGCCTTCAAAATTGCACACAAAATTTGTGAAGATTTATTCATATATCTTTATTTCTTTGTGTATTTCTGTATATATAGGTATATGAGTGAGAAAAATTTGTAAACATGGGAAAATCATTCCATTTGTGAGTCCAGGAAGGTTTAGAAATCAATGAGAAATAGTATTTTAAAAAATTTATTTTGCTAACATAAGTTATTTGTATTGAAAAGTAGTTCTCAGTTTTGGAACTACACATACTCTTGACTTCTTTTCCTGTCTTACCTTGGGTCCATTTTACTTCTCATTAATACCTCTACCAAAATTGGAATTGGAAAAAGAAAAGGGGTGTTCAGACATGTGGCTACTTGATTACTCATTTCACTGAGTTAATATAACAATAGTGTAAACATTCTTTCTATTTTATAGAATAGCCAGTTTTCACTACATCAATAAAATATTTCTTTTCCCTTTTTTTGCACAGAAAATTTTACTGCCAGACTTCTTGTGTAGGGCAAATAGCATCTGATTAAGAATGTTCTGGATGGGTTAATTAGTGTGGTTACTATTATTAAGCAAACTGCTTTTAGTATTATGCCTATTTGATCTTGGTATTGATGTGAAGTAAATGACCATAGAGCCACATTCAGAAAATCTGGAATAAAATTTTGTGATTTACATTATGAGAATAAGTTGTTTGTATTAAACATTTTTTGGAAAATATTATTTTCATGGCACAGAGGATCAGGAGATTTTTTTTTTAAATGAATTTTCCCAACCTGTTAAAATGAAATAAATGTAGCGCCAGTTTTAATGGAATAAAAAAGTATTCAAGAATGATGGTGACTCCTGCCTTCAACATAGCTTACATAGTATGAAAAGAATAGACCAGGGACTGTTTGTGTTTCCACTTTCAGTAAAGGATGCTTTTCATTTTAGATTCAACTAATCCTCTAAATACTTCTGCTGGTGACTATCTGTAATAAATAGACCATCATAGAAAATTATGAAAATATACAGTAAACAAGGAAAACCTATTATGCAACCATCTTCCTTCCAGTGCAAGATTATTGCCTATATTATTCAGTGATATTTAGTCCAGTCTATTTTTAAGTATCCCTAGCTATAGCATTTCCCAAGAGAATTTATTCCACGATCTAATAAATTATGCCGTCAGGGAATTTTTCTTGAGATTCAGCTTAAATTTTCCCTTTCTTAATTTCATCTCATTACTCCCAGTTATACCCCCTTGTACCAGGCTAAATAATTATTCTCTCTCCTTGGAGACTCCTATTATGTACCCCTCTAGTTGTCACTTAACCAGACTATTCATATTTAGTTCTTTTAATCTGTCCTCATAAATCAATTCTTCTGTTTCCTTAATCATTGTTATTACTCTTCTAAGAACTCGCTCTAATTTTCGACATGCTCAGTACTGAGGTGTGCCCAAACTAAATTCAGTATTCCAGTTATAGTGTAACCAAAGTGCTCTATCAAAGCTTTCTCCAATATGAATGGATTTCATGATAAACGGACAGTGATACTGCTTACCAAAATAAGGATGTGTTGTCTTAGACCACTTTGATTTATTAGTGTATACTCAATACTTTTTTTTTATTTTAAATAATTTTAAAGCTTACTAAGCACTCTTAATTACTTAGAAACAGATATTTTGCCCCAATTGTTAAACTGTTTTTAATAGATGATTACAGATGTTTGTCCTCAATATTTTTTTCACTGTTTAAAGAAATGTCATCTACTTTTAATGAGACTTTTGATTAAAAACTGTTATATGAGTATTTTTCCTTCATATGTCCCCCCCTTTTCCACGAATTTTCATAGAAAATCGATTAATCAAGATTTTAGCTAATTTTCCTAATACCATAGAATATATCACTCTAAATTGATAATAAATATTCTGAATTTCTTTTTTGGAATGTTTAGATGAATGTATGTTAAAGTCAATTTTGACAAGGAGCTCTCAAAAATATTTACAAAGTTTACTTTAAGCTTGCATATTTTTCTTCAAAGTTAGTGTTTTTCAAAAAGCTAATATGAGTCTTTCTTTTTCCCTACCTTTTTTGATATAATAGAAATATTTTTTTTAAAGCTGCATATCTATGTTGAAGATTTTTCTCAAAATACTCAAAAACTGGAACAGACTTTTAAAGGAATGCAGAAATTCTGTACAAAAAAGTGAAAATATGACTTTTTGGACTCATCTGTAACTTTATTCAACCAGTGAAGATTTAATGTACTTGAAATTCATTCATGAGGATTTAAAAGACATTTTCTTGTACTCAGCCTCTTTTTCACAGAAGCTTTTCACAAAAGGCTTATCCATAGGACAATGATTTTTTTTTTTTTTAATTTGCTAGAGCACTCAAGAAGA
Organism: Antechinus flavipes; assembly: GCF_016432865.1. Taxonomy (NCBI): domain Eukaryota; kingdom Metazoa; phylum Chordata; class Mammalia; order Dasyuromorphia; family Dasyuridae; genus Antechinus; species Antechinus flavipes. The sequence goes on along the minus strand of NC_067400.1, from coordinate 371,790,805 downwards.
TACCAAGGGGTAGAATCATTTACATTGATAGAGTAATGCACAGATTTTTGTAATACTGATATGTTCATCTGTATATAAAATCCTACTGAAGATTGTTATTGTGCCATGGAGGAGGTCCTGGGTTCATGTAGCAAATTAAAAAATGTAGTAGGTTCTACCAAAATAGAAAGCCTGTGATAAACTGTGTTTGAGCAACAACTTAAATTTGTAAAGACTTTAATACCAGGTAGGTTAGAGGGTAAAAAATATTTTCAATTACAGTTAACTCTTGAAGATCAATAATCTTCTGTTAAAGTTATATAGAAATTATTAGCTATATTATGTTTTAGTGAATGACATAGCTTTTTGAAATGTCAATGTGGTGTGTGTGTATGTGTATGAATATATATACACATATGCATATATGTGTATGTGTATATATGTATATATATGTATATATATTTATATATAAAATGTACTTCTTCAGGGCCAGGTAGATCTTTGTTTGGTTTTGTATCCCTAATATTTAGCATAGTTCATGGCATACAGTATAACAAATGAATGTGGATTCCATTTAAAAATTATTTTCAGAAATAATTGATAATAATTGAGGATGAAATAATGATCACTAAAGTCCCTTCCATATCCAATATTGTGGTTCTGTGCTTTAATATTTTACTCCTTTTTAATTTCTAACACTTAAAGATAGCATATCATACTGAGGGAAAGAAACAAGAATTTCCTAAGTATCTATTTTGTGCTAGGCATTGTGTCTAAGAACTTTACAAATATTATCTCATTTGATACCTACAACAATCCTGTGAGATAGATGTTATTATTATCCCTATTTAAAGTTGAGGAATTGAGGTAGATAAGGGTTGAATGACTTGCTTAGAATCACAGAGCTAGTGAGTATTTGAGGTAGCATTTGAATTCAGGTTTTCCTGACTTCAGGCCCAATGCTTTATCCTCTGGGCTTAAAATAGAAGATTCGACTCTCAATTAGCCATGCTATTGTGAAAAAATCATTTAACTTCCCTGCACTTCAATTTCCTCATCTCTAAAATGGAGAAAATGATATTTGCATTTTTTATCTCCCAGGGATGCAAGAAATAAGATATCTTCTAAATTGTCAAGTATTCTACCTATGTGAACTGTTATTATCAGAATCTGATTTTTAAAAAAGGATAGTTTTATCTTTTTTTATAGTACTTTCTTTTTGTAAATGTAGTAAGATTGCTTTCTTTTCCTCAAGAGGCTGTCATAGCCCAGTTAAGGCTTAGCAACTTCATGCCTGCTCTTCCTTTATATTATCTCCTTGTATCACCTGCCAGTATTTGGATCACTGCTATGCCTGCAATAGGTACTTGATAAGTGCTTGTTGATTTAGTTAAGAGTCTGATTTTCTAAAAATGCCTTTTTTAGTCTGTGATAGATATTTTATTGTGTGCAGAGAAGAAAAATGAAAGTCAGTTCAAGCATTTATTAAGTGTCTAATATATGTAAGACACTTCTTGATCTGGAGAATCCAGAATTTACAGATTAAAAAAAAAAAACCTCAAAATCTTGAAAGAAGAATTAACAACTGCAATTCAAGATGCTTATTAAGCATATGAATATTGCATACTAGAAAAAAGGTATGATCAAAAATGGATAGGATTAATGAAGGAGAGGTAATATGGAAGAAAGAAAGCCCTAGCCCATATGACTTAGAGAAAGCCTAATAAAAATGAAGATAATGAATGAAAAGAAAATAAATGCATTCTTTTCTTTTGTTTGATTCTCTAATACATATTATATAGATGTTGTTTCTTTATTGAATTAAATAAAAAAGGAAGTGTACATTTTTATTTTGTCTCTTTTCAGAGAAATACTAGAATGGGAAGGGGAGAGTATAAGGAAAGATATAACTAAGGGAGGAGAACCAAATTAACAGAGAACTTTAATTCTTAATTATAAGCAT